>NC_142399.1:6176579-6464079 GCF_059441095.1 Idiotropiscis lumnitzeri
TGTGGTACGCGCCCGGTCAGACCCGACAATATAATCGACCGCTGAAGTAGATAATTGCTGTCGCCATGGTAACGACAGAGAAGCTATTCCGTTAATCAGAAACCAGCGTGCCATCAACATCGTTTTTGAAGCAATTTCTCAAAACTCCATGTTGTTGCTTTTCATCAGTGAATTGTTTTTTTTTTTGTGCTTCTGCAAGCAGCTTGACAGAGAACCACAATCAACCAATATTATCTCTTGGTTGGTTTGTCCAGCAGCGCCGCGACTCACTCAGTGCTCCTGCAGTCAGCCGACTCGCCGTTCTCGGTGTTCGCCGCTGAAGAGGTCTACGCCAACAATAGCAGTTATCTGAGCCGTTATTTATGAAAGGGGGATTTGCTGGACTGATGTTTAAGTAGCCGGCACGGGAGCCAACAAAGCGACTCGCTAATGCCTTCCTCGCTTCCGCCGCTCTGCCTCAGGAGCACACAAATAAAAAAAAAACATTTTTTAAAAAGGATGCAGAGGCAAACGGATCAGCCGGCTTTTTCGACTGCTGTCTTTATTCGCTACATTATGGGCGGTAAAGCATTTGACTAAACGAAGTCTTAAGTTTTAATCTGACACCCCTCACGTTAGCGTGTCCTACCATGACCTCCAAACAGACTGCTTCGGACCGGAGGCAATTCTGTTTGAAGGCTACTTCTTGCAAACGTAGCCTGAGGTGCGGGTCTGGGACTGAGCTGATGGAGTTTCTGTCAAAGAAGGCCAATTGGCACATCATTTGCTCTTGATTTTTCTTTTTTTATATTTGATGCTAACATAATGATTTGACTAGTCGATGTTTCTAATGTATATTTTTTTCCAGTCATCAATTCACGCTAAACACTTCCAAACAAGCTTGTTCACTCACTCTTTGGTTGCATAAGCACCCCCCACCCCCACCCCCGTCAGGGGTGTGGCCAATGGAAAGAGAACGATGAGGGTGAGTATTTCTGCTCAAAGTATTTCTGCTAATGATTGAGAGAAAGACTAGTTAGGTTTTCTTTGTCGACAGTACCCATTTGCTCTTACGATAAAGAGGTTATTGACCAACCGGAGAGTGTTTCATGAATTTACTCATGGTTGATGGGAAGATTTAAGGCTGATCATCAGCTAATGTTGCATGAAACCCCGACCTGTCTCTTTCAGATAATCGACTCATCGACTAGTTTTCGAATTTAAGTCCAGTCTTTTTACAGTTCTCATGCCTGTTTTTTTTGTTTGTTTTTGTTTTTTTTAAGCATTTGTTACCTTACGCTCTGATATCTCTCGGGAAAATTCTTAGTTTTACTTTTTTTAATTTAGTATTAGATTTAGTTTTGTTTTTTTTGTTTTTTTTGGGGGGGGGGATTGTCATAAGGGCTAGTCGTCCAGTGAGTGAGTTCATAACTCAATTTACTTTATCAATTAAAATTTTCCCCTAATTTGAGTCCAGTCTTTTTACAGTTTTCATTCCTGTTTCTTTTTAGCATTTGTTTCCTCACGTCAGAAGCTTGACTTCCTCCCCCGATGTCTCCTCACCCCTCTGATTGTCTCCACTTGGATCCAATTTCCTTCACCAACCAGCCTCATGACGTCCTTAAATGCAGACTCTCGATTTCAGGAACTCTCAACAATCTTGAAGAGGAGAGGAATTTGACTTGACAAGCTGACAAACCCGTTTTATACCCTAAAAAGTCGGAAATTAATTGTGACGAAAGCAAGCCAGCCTGCAGTAGGCTCATGCTATTCGATGTTAGGATCAATTACTAAATGTTCACCTTTATTCTAACCTTCTCTGGTGTATAAAAAAAAAAAAAAATGACAGCGAGCCTTAAACGGTCGCTGGCAGGGAGGACGCATCGCCGCATCTTTGGGTCAGGAAAGCATCAGTGAAAATCATTACGGCCGCAGATAGCTTACTCTCCAATAATAAGATGAGTGTCCAGATGAATAATTCAATGGTCATCCTGCGTTAAATCTTGTGTACAAACACTCTTGAGTATCTCACACTCAGCAGGACTCAACATTCCCTGGCAGAGGGCTTAGCGTTGCATGCTTAGTCACAGGACAAATCTGATGATAAGCGTGTGGTTGTGGTGTTTAATCCTACACGTCGCAATTTAGGGAGCGCAACAAAAACACAGCGCTTACATAACGGGGCAGCGCGGGTACGCCTTTTGTTTGTCGTGTGGCAAAATAAAAAAATTTAAAAAAATAGAAAAACAGGGCTAGAATCATCTCGCTCGCGTTCGTCAGGCGCTTTCTTTGTTTTATGGCCTCATTCTGATGTGGGCGGACTCAGAAGTGGTTGCTGAAAATAAGACATCTGCATAACGATATTTACAGAATGCTTATAGGATCTGCATTTGGATGGGGCGGCGATACAAAACGAGCATCATTCTGGTGGAAGGCAGGATGACGTGGTGGTTAAAAATAAACGGATGGAGAACTGTAACTGCAAAAACTGACCCCCCAAAAAAATGAGACAGCACGGAGAAAAACAACAACCCTGCCAAACTACATGATTAAAAAAAATCTCTTAGTATAAAAAAAAAAAAAAATGAGGCTTGAAAATAATGACAAATCAAGCCTATTCTTTCGTGTCTCCGCCGTTGTGGGCGTGTCCACTGAGTGCACTGAAACCACGCCCTGCTCAACTGTCAATTAAATACTATTAATTACTTTGGGAAAATGGCTGGTATTTTGTCTAAAATTCTGGCTTCCTTACGCTTAAAATAACTACTAGGAAGTTTAAGACGCTAAAATACACACGACAGGAATGGAATGGCGGAAATACATCCCACCGCTTTTCCACACCGCAGCAATGACACGATCTAAAGCAGGCAGGCCAGCGCAGTTCCGGTCCATACGCTGGCTGTCGAGTCATTTATTTAATTTTATTATTGTACGCTCCGTGCCATTCCAACTTTCTCTGCGTGCACTTGCGGCCAACAATGAGGCACTCTAAAGCGGCCACACTAGCGGACTACACGAAAGCGAGATGCATTTCCTATTTTTGGGGTGTCGCCACAGCGAGCTAGCAAACTGCACATCACAATTGTGCCGAATAACCGCTGATGCCAATGAAGTGACTCGAGTTTCAACTTTGAGTGCCTTAAGTGGAGCAAAATGCTCAAAACTCTTGCTACACTCCAAAGTGTGCAAATCACTGAAAAAAAAAATCACTCCGACTAAGAATGAAACTTAAAAATGCAAACAGGAAACATGACGCTGCTAGAAAGTTCGAGATCAGCAGCAGCCTCCTGCCTTGGTAGACTCCGCATCTGTCATCGTCATTTTGACTTCCTCCTCGAGCTAAAATACCGTTTCCCGGGAAACAATGTTCTTTTGTTGGACGGTGGCAAGTCACTTGGCAGAAGCCGGACGTAGATAACTGCCAAGCAGTGGATTGCTTCTTGGCCAGGTAAAGCAGCCTGCGGGCATCTGGCCGTGTCGCACCGCGGTAACGACACGCGGTCAACAACCTTTAGTGGAGCTGCAAGGAATGTTTGAGTTGCTTTCAAGAGTGGAGCCAGACTACTTGCTCATTTGTAGCTGTCTGGCTGAGCTAATATGTCACGCTTGTCCAATTAAACACCACGACTTTTTTCGCCCTCATTTGGAAAAGCGAAAGAGACTCGCAAAATGAGTTTGCATGTCTTGCTTACCAGCAACGGTCTGACAGCCTTAAAGCGATTACGCAGCACTGAACGTGACAATTCGCCACCCCCGCAGTTCGCTTCGCAATTTATAGTCAATTTAAATTCAGATGTTGCATTTAAATTACAGTGAAGTTAACAAACATTATATATATATATATTTTTTTTTAAATATATATATATTTGTTATAAATATATTTTAATATATATATACATATATAAATATATATTTTAATATATATTTATATATATAAATATTTATATAAATATATATATATTTTTTTCATTTATTTATTTATTTATTTATTATTTACAGTTGCTGCGTCTTACATACAGGTGCGCCTTATAATCCGGAAAATATGGTAGCTTGAAAATGGGGAATGTTTACAAAACACATCAATTGATTTATTGTGCAAGAGCGAGATGAGCTGAAGTTAGAGAAGTAAAAAAAACTAAAAAAACTCATTGTGTTCTATTTCAAACATGACCCAATTCTGTTTGTGGTCCACTTGAGTTTTCTCGGAGGGGCCTCAGTGACAGCAAAATGAACCAGGACTGACTTCAGACGAGGTTCAGAGAGTTCAAATTTGCACAGAAGCAATCTCACCTTCTGGCCGCCTTGCCCGAGGCCATTATCACGAGAAGAATCTGCTGATTACGATCGCTTACATTTGCATTTTACCTTCATAAAAACCTTTTTGCTGCGTCGCTTTTATGTGCAGAGCCAGAGCAAGGCCGGTGGTTATCTTGAATTTTTTGGGGCCGGCTAAAGCTTGCTTTTTATTTTATTCCCGCAGACAAATTTCTCACCCGGGGGTGGTGATTCACATCCAGAAGGCAAATGCAAAGAGACATCCATTGCTTTGTCCCCATCTATAATTCTCTGCATAGGCGACACTTTTATATCCGCTGCTGCTCTCCAGCCTCTTGAAAGCAATCATACGAGCTCGACGGGGAAGGAGCCGCTTGACGGTTGAAGCGTTCGTTTGGGATACTGAATGAGCGCGAGATGGTAAAACCACAGGATTGATACCTCTATTTTGCAATCACCGACACACTCACACCGGCTTTTTTCATCGGCCTCTCTTGTCTCGCTTGACCTTGCCCCGTCATCCTTCTCCTGTTTGTTTCCATTCCGCCTTTCACTCAGCCGGCATTAAAAATAGCCGCAGTCGCTAGCTGGCTGGCTTCATCTAGTTTGTGTTCACCGTTGTATGTAAGCACGGCGGATTGATGCCGCACTTTGATTCTGTTTCTGCACCCTCAGCAACATCGCCAAAGCCCTACAGGCGTTTGTGTGTGTGTGTGTGTAGATGCGGGATCCAAGGCGATGATACGTTCGGTAGAAACGGTAACCACCTGTCAGCTTAGGAACAAAAATACAAATTGAAAGAAAGACAGAGAAAGATCTGAAATTTGATGAAAATGTGGCAGCACGGTGTGGGAGTGGTTAATGGTTGCCTCATAATCTCTATCCAGCTTGAATTTTCATCACCAAAAATAATTCCATGAAGACGTCTCTCTTTTTTTTTTTTTTTTTAAGACATGCGTGTTGTACAGTACATTATTTACCCTATTTTCCGGACTATAAGCGGCTACTTTTTTCCTAGATTTTGAACCGTGCGGCTAATACAACAGTGCAGGTTTTCTGTGGATTTTTCTTTCACCAGTAGAGGCGCTCTATAATTCAGAAAATATGCTAACTAAATCTTTATTTTTTTTTTCTCTTAATTAATTAATTTTTACTGTGTTAAAACAATCTGTTTATGTACCCTATTTTTTTTTCAACATAGAAAGCTTGCATTTTTATTTATTTTAATTTTTTTTTTTTGTAAATTTAATTTTATTATTCTTTTAGGTGCTTATATGCTGGTGTGCCTTATTGTCCAGAAAAAAAAAAACGGTACTCGGATACTTACTTTGGTACTCATTCACTCACTAGTCAGTTGACAAAACAGCGTGTTAGAGAAAAAACGCTTTAAACGAGGCTATGATTTGCAGAAGAAGAAACGGCGCAGGATTAGCTCCCAGTCCGCAGCATCCATTAAGGATTTTTGTTTGCGCTCTGCCGGTTGTAATTCGCAAGCAATTATCTTCAAACCTTCAGGGATTATTGGCCTACATCCAACGCTCTGTTGAATTCGGCTAACCAACACACAATCGGTCGGTACGTAAACGGTCAAATGTAGAACACGGCTGATTCGGAAGGACGTGATCAGGATGTCATTTTGTGCAATTGTTGGAAATAATGGCCAAAAAGTGAAGGTGAGCACTTTCCATTTCCTTTCTTGAATTTATTTATTTTTTCTTTTCAATGCACATCATCTCCACCAAAAAAAAAACCCCACAAAATTTCGGCTAGCTATCACCATGGCAACCACCTGAAGTGGATCCTGCGTTTCTACAGGATTTTGCGAATCATATGTACATTTTACTTACTTACATTTTAGTCTTCATGACCTTGTCATCGGCATGTTTTTTAAAACATTGTGTTCCGAAGGCTGAAATTTGTTTTACATGACGTTTTAAAAACAAAAAGAGAGAATGCGTCGGAAGAGCGTAAATGGGATTTTTCAAGGTCGAAAATGTGGACTTTTTTTATGATGGCGGATTTATGACCGATGCACTGTGTGGTCTTCACATTTCAAAATGTTTTTGTTTGCCGATGCTCTCGACACAAATCAACTGGAATTGGAAACCGGCATTTGAGGAGCGGCCTGTCTGGAAGTCTGCAGTATCGACCGTATGAAAGCGAAGATGATGTGTCATTTGCTTATCGTTTAACAATAATCAATATCATTTCATTTTTTCGTGGACTGATGATGTGCAGCCTCTGAGACTGCTTTGACATAATTGGAAACTCCAATCACAGTTTGTTTGTTTTTTTTTTGCACAATAAAAAAATACCAAAAATATATAAAGCAACAGGAAGTGTATGGATTTTTTTTTTTCATGCAAAAAATCCCCCCCCCTACTTTTCAAACTTGCAAATTCATTCAACCCAATTTGATGCTTGCAAAGGAACCCGAACGATAATAACGACGTTTTCCATTCAGAGTGAGCGCAGTTATTCGTATGCCTCAGCCGGCTTGACATTTTCCACGCAATCAGTAAGGTCCCGCGCCTATTGTCCGATTATTAATAAATGCGCCAAAGCCGTTGAATGGATGTTGACTCAGAAATGCACAACAAACCACGCCCACCTCCACCCTGCCGCAACTCTTCCTCATCACGCTAATAACTCGATAGCATCGGATATAAAAAAAAGCGCATAAGCCAGCATGCGCTCTCGGTTTTGTCATGCTTCTTGTTTGCGGGCGCCCGATCTGACCTCCGCCACCCCGTCGAGTGCTAATGGGCAATTTCAATTTGTGACTTGACGCTGGCGTCATTGGAGACTGCGCAATTAAGCCGTGAGCCCGGGCTGCATCGAACAATGTCAGGGTCAAATTACCCCGATGCAGGAAGCCCGGTTTGCGCGCAAGTATCGGGATTGGATGACAGCAGCGGTGACCTTGGCAACAACCCATTATCGAATGGGGGGGGGTCTTTAGAGACAAGGTAGCAGGGTGGCGGAAGACTGTGACAATCTTCACTTCCCTTGGAGGGGTTGGCTGTCCCTGGAGGGAGAAGCTGAACGAGAACCACAAAGAGGCTTTAACTCCACTTCTAATGAGGAATCCCCTTTTGCGTCTCCTCCGCTGTCACGGCAACCGTTGCCATGATGCTGACTGGACCAGATCACCTTGTCACCTCGCCTGCACGCTTTCCTTATCCGCATTTCTCTTTTCTTCCTCGCGACCTCGGAAAGTCACACACGGTAGCAGAGACCCTGGCTGCCTATTTATCCGACAATCGCGGGCTTACACAAACACAACGATGCCGGGTGACAAGAGGAGCTTTGTGAGGGCAAATTCAAGGTCAGGGCAACATCAGATGAGAGCGATCGCATCTTGTCTCAAAGAAGCAAGACAGCGATCACCTCGTTTCACACTGGACACATTTTTTTTTTCCTGAGGATGTCTGTTTTTTTTTTTTCTGAAAGACCCAAAGATGCCTTAAAAACGAGTTCATCATTTTTTTTTTTTTTTAGTCAAACAATTTGTTTGGAAAGTAAATATTTTTGTCGTTATAAAATCTATTCCGTGTTCATTAATTGTCTAAGCTCATATTTTTTTTCCATTAGAGTGAGGACGAGAAAGTCCTTGTTCCTGTCTCGGTCCCATATTGTATAATCAGGGTGTGGAAAGACAAAGTAAGCCGTTTGTGGTTGGGAGGTTGCGGCAGTTGCATGATGATAATTGCCTCGGTATGTGTGTTCAGTGTCGCCTCACAATGCTCGCATAATCGCCGATTTGCATATTCTTGATTTATTTTTTTTATTTCAGTTTTTTTTTTTTCTTTCTCCCCATGACTTGCAGGTTAAGACTACCTTAAAGCCTCCAAAAGTTGTGAACGCAATTAAAAAAAAAAAGATCATAAATCCCGTAAAACATCACTACTATTCATAAAAAGTGACTCTGCCCAAATAAATGAGTAAATAAATAAAAAAGACAAAATTACCGTAAACACACAAAAGTTGTGGAGGTTAAAATTAAAAAAAATTCAAAAATTAAAAAAGGGTAGCAATCAAATATTAGGCCAAAATGCATCTAGTTTCTGAATTGGCTCTCTGATGTCTAGCACTGATGCAATAAATTTCTTTTCCATGATCGGCTGAATTGGAAAGCTGTGACGGCACAGTGCGACTAATTGATTGATGGCGGCTTGGCCATCTTCAGCCTCTGTACTTTTTTTTTTTTCCACCATAAAAGCACAAGCCCCATGCGTGTATGTACCGCTTAATCCTTCGGCCCTTTTCACCAACACCCCCCCCCCCCCCCCCACGCTGCTGCTGCTGCTGCGGCGTCTCTCATTACGCAATCATTTCATACGCACACACTATAGCCGAGTGGTAGACTAACAACCGCGACGAGAGACATCAGATATGCTGGAAGGCTATGACGGAGAAGTAAATGTGAGGACCATTTGCGTATCTGTCTCTCCTCTTCTTTCCGTCACTTGTCAGGCTCCCGTTAATGCTTGTTACGAGTTCCTTGCTTCAGGCAGATGGTCCAACAGGAGGTCTTCTTATCTGTGGTGCCAGGAATTTGGATTGTGGACGTGATCAGTGACGTTCTTAGATAGTCTGTGATTGTGTGTTGAAAAAAAAAAAAAATGTTCCGCGAGGTGCTTTGTTTGTAATAAACCAAGAATCAAGAATTACAGCACACTTTTTGTCATCTAAACAGGTTGTGTTGAAATCAGACTCTCCTTTCTCATGCAAACAACCCACTGCTCAACCCAAATCTATGGCTATTAGTGTAACTCAGGTGTGGGCAAACTACGGCCTGGGGGCCACATGCGGCCTGTTAAACGCTTTAATCCGGCCCGCCGAACTTGAAAAAAATTCAACTTGTTAATATTTTATTTTCTAAATACTGTGATTTTCAAAGACATATGCATTGTTGTAATGCTTTTGTTGACTTTCATTTAAAATTAAATGTATTTTTTTTTTCTCCGATGAGGTGAGGTTACCAAAACACTCCATCTATCTGCTCCTGGTCCGGCCCCCTCTGTCAAATTTTAGAACCCATTATGGCCCGCCAATCAAAAAGTTTGCACACCCCTGGACTGTAACTCGCTTGTAAATGTGTGCATCCAACAACACTGCAGCTCTGTTTAGTTTTTTTTAAAGCTGTTGCATAAAAACGGCAACTCGTCATTCAGGGTGCTCCGATGTCATGGGTGGGGGAAGCAGTCATGGATTTGGTGTAGCGTAATTACTTCTCAGCATACTGTTAATTACTGTTACGAGTTTCTCACTTTGAAAAGATGTGAAAGGAGGTCTTCTCCTCTGCCAGGAATTCTGTGGAGGTGTTGATCTGAGACATACTTAAATATCCTGTTGGGTCCAATTTAAAAAAAATAAATAAATACTCCAATTTGGTGTTGCAATTCAAGTCAATGGATTTGATTATTTCATTCATTCATTTATCCATTCATCCATCCACCCGGTATCATCGATAGTGTTCAATGTACAATGAGTTGGTCACAGAACAAATTCAAATTCAAATTGTACGTCACGGTATCACTCCGTGGCTGATTTCAATTCTAACGATGTCCCAATCCTAGCGCCTAAATTGCAAGCGTTTATAGTTTCCATAGCGCTTGTCGCATTTGCCGACATTGCATTTTATGGAAATTGCTATAGACATTTATCATATTTCAATTTTGTTGGCATCGGCCATAAGGCGTTAATGACTTATTAAAAGAGTACACGCAGGGGTGGTTTCCGCTTTAAAGCAACAGTTGCATCATAAGCAGTCCGCCTGGGGACCACACGGCCTTGCTTTTGTACTGTGAAGCAGCTGATCCTCCCGAAAAAATAAATAAATAAATAAATAAATAAATAAAAAAAGATCACTTTGTCCCTGGAGACTGTTCAGTAGGGATGATGTACGAGCTATAGGTCACCCTTTGAGAACGCCGTAATAAAAGATGGATATTCGGGCTAAGCACAACAAAAGCTGTTTTGATCTTATAACGGGATTAATCAATAACCGATTGCACCGTTTCGACAATAGTGAATGTGACACCGCGTTATCAGCGTGAAAAAGCAAAGCAAGGTGACCTCGTAGGAAGAACGGCACCGGGAAGGAGCCGAGTCTTTGGGAGGCTGCGCATGGTCGCTGAAGGGTCCTGGTTTGTCAGGGACAGCTGGCATCGCAAACGCCTGCGGACAAATGCCAAGACGCATCAACAGCAGAGCCACTGAGAGGACCGGACAGCTTTTTACTAAGGACCTGAAAAGACGTCGCGCCTTTATTATTTTTTTTTGTATAGTGAGGGCTTTGATCTCGTTTCCTAGTTGAACATTTTCTAAAAACAAGAAGAAAACAACAACATACAGTCCTGTTGCCTCAATTTATTTTTATTTCTATATTTTGATTTAACCTTTAATTATCCGAGTAAGGCAACGAGAAAAAATTTTCATTTGCAATGACCGCAAGCAGCAGATGAAAACAAAAGAAAATATAATAAAATCGAAGTACACAGACAGCAAACTGTACTGTGTGATATCATTAAATATTTAAATAAATAAATGACATCACAGTAACAAAATGTAAGAAAATGGTTCTTAATGTTCTCAAAAAAAGGGGCTAACTCTTTCAAAAATAATATCGAATTTTATTATTTTCTGCAGAGTGTAGAAGTCGATTTGAATACAAAATTGAAATAACAGACCAAAAGTGCGACGGACTTTAGGAATGAAGAGGTTCGTAAAACTGCCGGAAAAGAGTGTACATGTCCTAGGATAATGTTTCCCTACCTCGAGTGAGCCAAGACACGCGCCGTATTTTGACATTTGAAAAATATCATGCCTCACCACCAAACAAACGTGGCACAAAACGTATATGGGTCATTCCAAAAATGAAGGACAGTTTCTGTCCTTCCACGTCCATGTTTTTTTTGTTTTATCACATATTCTAAATAGTAGCAATTATGCTGTGAAGTTATGTCTCTCAACATACACGCAATCCTGTGACTAAAACCTTTTTTAGCCATGTAGAGGATTGAGGGACAAAAAGAGCTACATGACTCAGCAGCAATGTCATTAGCAAGCTAATTGGCTTGACCTAAGGTAAGTCTTCGTGTCGACTTTTTATTTATTTATTTTTTCAATGTTTTCTGCTAGAATGAAGTGTCACTCAAACCACCGCTACTCTTTTCCTAAAATTATCAGAAATAGACATGTCAATATCAAAGGCTTTCAACTTTATTTGATAGCCAAAGAAACGTTAGCATGGTAGCTAACACAGCTAGCATGTATTCTTGGAGGGGAAAAAAACGTAACATTTTGGCATTGATTTGCGCTGCTGATTTGTTTCTACAATATTTTTTACATTTATCATTATCATGTTTCTGAGAAACTGTAACAGAGTTGCGGCAAACACGCCACAATATACAAGACGAAAAAAAAGCATCTCATAAACAGTGGACCGTTGACAATTGAGCTTGAATAAATGGTCAGTTAGTCTTCCAATTCCGGTTTAAAAATACCGAACAGAAATTGTATTGCAAAGGTCATCATGTCATGTGCTCTCGAGCGTTCCATGCTGACGTAACCACAAAACCTGCACGTTTCCATCGGCATAAACACATTATTAATCTCCCGCAACCATCAGCATGCTGACTAACCAAATGTCAACATGCAACAACACATTTTCCATGTGTCATTGACTGTATGCGGGCGCAAGTACGCTTTGTACCATTCGCCTTCGCCACGCTTGTATTTTTATCGTCACTGCGTTTATTCCGAGTGATTCAATTAAGCCCGACCGAAAGGACAGTAAGTGGCTTGCATCCCTGTGCGCCATCTAAATTATTGATTCACTTCTTGTTTAAAACACAAGTTGTGTCATAAAAAAAAAAGGGGTCAGGGGTAGGTTTCCTAAAATCGGCTCGCATTAGTTGTTTGACTAAAAAAGTAAATAAATGAAGTTTTGCAAGCATAAAAAGAATTTCTGGCTCGCATCGCTTAGCAGTTTACTGGGTTTTTATCAATGGTGGAATAAATGGTTGAAAGGTATCAATAAAAAAAAAAAAACATGGTATAATTTTATGTGCATTTTATTCTCATAATCTTATTAAACATTTCGGATTTTTTTTTCAGTTACATTTTGTATTTTGTCATGCTTCATTAAAGGCTGAAATGGTGGGTTATCACAGGATAAATATTCACAGTTGGTTTCATAATTTACATCATGTTGTGCACGTGGTTGGATGTTGTCCATCCAAACTCTGTTATAGTGAAATTTTAAAATGTTTATAAAAACCTTTGAGAAATTCCACATCAGTATATTTATCAAACAGTACACAGCTCGCCAATTTAATTACATTGCTTAGTGAAGGTCCACCATGTCCTCTAAAAGCCAAAATTTGCCCAAAATGTCCACACGGTCAACAAGCTCACATCAAAAATATTTGTGTAAAAATTTACGCAACGCTTTGTGAAAATCAGATTATTTATAGGGGGGCTGGAACGGATTAATGGCATTTCCATTCATTTGACTGTGGAATGTCGATTTGAGATACGTCTGTTTTCAGATACGAGCATGCTCATGGAATGAAATCAACTCATAAGACAAGACGTCACAACTGGATGTAGATTTACACACGTGGCATGTGTAGTTTGCCGAAATGGGAGACAAAAAAAAAAAAAGTTGATTTCCTAAAAGCGTCTTATGCAACGGCGACCTAAGGTAACCTTGCGACGGGGCGATGATGTCACCTAGTCTGTGACGCTCTCCGGCTAGGGGGCAGCCATGAAACAAACACTGTCACTGCACTGTCATTAAGCTCCCCCGGGTAGGGCTGATATACTTTGTGACACTTTTTCATCAAATTCCATTCACTTGAGGCAGATGTTTCCGCGAATCAGTCCGGACGTCGCTAAGCTATTTCACACGACGACTGCGACCAGACGTTAGATTGCACGGCGTCTATGAATAATGTAGAGTGTTCGCTCAACTGCTGATAGATTGCGGCCGACGTGAATCACAGCTTCGTCTTCGGTAATGGCTTTCACCGCCATTGTCTAGTTCCGACATTAGGACGCCCTCGCCTTACAGCTTTCCAATGGAAAAAAAAAAATCTTTAAAAAAATGGATCGTTGACGTCTTTAACCGTCAATGGTAGTGAACAAGTTCACTTTACATCATCAAAAAAAGACTGGTCGAGAATTAAAAAAAAAAAAATAACACCCACACAGACTGCCCAATCGTATAGATTTTTGTAAAAATATTACATTAACCACATTGTGACATAAGGAGGTTTCAGCCCGACGCTAACGATATGCAAACTATAATTCTACCTAAATATGCCGCAAAATAAAACTTATTCTACTAAAGGATGATTAACTCACTCACTACCAGCCGAGTAAAAAAAAAAAAAAGAAAAAAATGGATATTTGACGTCTTTAGCCGTCAATGGCAGTCAACGAGTCAAGGTATAAAATGAAATTTCAGAATTTTTCTCAGATCCGTGGCCACCCTGATCACATATTCTATGCAAAAACACAAATATGACCTCACATCTCTGAATCCAGTAATGAATCAAACGACACCCATCTGGCATTTGGGTTATTTACACTAAATGCACTTTGCCGTTCCCAAGGTTAATAAAAGGCATGCTGAAATGAACGTTGCCTTTAAAGTCTAACATCATCACTTTGATTGAGGACTTGTTCTTGGCTTTTGATATTCATTTAATAGCCCACGGGGCAAATCGCGGCATTGTTTTGACGACTCTCAATTAGGTACATCTGCGCTTGACGAGCAGGAAAGAACTTAACAGCCCGCTAGAGTGCCGACCTCAACACCCACGGGACAAATTTGTACATCATCCAACATTAGCGTGGCTTTTTGACCTCGCCGACGTTCCCGAGGCTCGGCGTGAGCAGATCGCCACGGACAGCTAACAAAATCTTGCAATTAAAAAATGTGATTTATAAAATCATATAATAATGACATCATTAAATATAATGTAAATAATCAAAGATTTGTAGCCATGTTTTGCTTCAATTCAGGGGACACTGTGCTGTTCCATCTGGTGTGCGTGTTCTGGCCACCAGGGGGCAGTATCACCACGGTCACAATTGCTCAGAAAACAGCAGAAATATGAGTGGTTCCGCACAGAGGATAAAGAATTATGTTATATCTGTCTACATGTGTTGCTATACAAAAAAAAAATATCAGAAAACAGCCAGAAAAGGAAAAATATATTTACAGCACATATATACAATTAAAATTGAGCAATAGCTGTAATTTGCCTGTTAAACCAAAATGCAACGGAAATCCAGCGATGTTATTTAATGGCTCCTACGAACAATAAATCACATCCTCGTATTTACAGTCTGGCTGCATGGTCAGAGATGAACGTCTGTGAGCGACACGCACTCCCCGTGCAAGAGCCGCGGTGCCCTTGAGTGACCCCCAACTGTCAAAACGGGATGATGTAAAACAGTTTGAGCTTCCAGCAAATGAATCCCCCCCAAACCCACCGTCCACTTGCCCCCCCGCCCGCGCACCCTTTTTGCATGAGCCTTCCGCAAACTGTCAAACACGAGCAGAGCATACGCTAGCTGCTTGTTCTCAAATTTTTAACACTGAGTACCCGTCTGAAAAAAGAGCAGAGTCATTGATCTGCTTCATGTTTTACAGAAAGGTCGGCATCAAGTCACCAAAATTGTCATTCAAGGCTCACACCAAAATTGAGGCAGGCGGAAGCGAATTCACCTGCGCCGTCCCTCGTTTTAATTTTACTTCATTCAATTACGACGCATTGAAGCATCACATAAGGACGCGAGACATTGAATCCATTAGCGCTAGCCTGAGCTTGTTTTATCAGTCTAATTGAAAGCTGAATAAGTACTCGCCACTCTTCCGGTTTGACAGCCATTTTTTATCATCATGAATGAACTAAAGTAGAAGGCGGCCATTATTCGGCGGTAGCGGTAAATGGCAGATGCAAAGCATGCTGGTTCGGAACCAAAGGCTCATCCAAAGCCATTAGGGACTGTGTGCGGTGTGGTCGGCAAGAAGGCAAAACTGACTGGAGGAACTCAACAAGTCCCTCATGCCTGATTACTGTTTATTACGTCCATTTGTTGTTCGCAGTTCTGACCAACACTACTGCGTTTTTTGCTTCATTTTCAGGCTAGCGTCTGCAGTTTTTTGTCTCTTTTGGATCAGGTTGTTCTTTGGTCTGTCTGAATCTTTGTTTGTGGTTGGAGTGATTGCATGCGGTCATTTGTTTTGAATCTTTGTAAAAAAATCCCAAGTGTCTCCAAAGCAAGTGATCAAATCTATGGTTATGTGGCAATCTTTGTTTGTTTTTTTTTAACTCAATCAATACCAGCCGAGTAAAAAAAATAAATAAATAAATAATGGATCTTTGACGTCTTTAGCCGTCAATGGCAGTCAATGAGTTAATTGATAAATTATCTTTTTTTTTTTTATATTTTAATTATTTTTTTAATATATTTATTTATTCAATTGTTAATTAATCTAACTTATATATTTAATTCAATGATTGTTATTGTTATTACTGTTGGATTTCTGATTCGGATTTCTGACATCATCTGTCAGCGACGGTGCCCCTTGTGGCAAAGAAGCACATTACAGTAACAAGCAGTCATACAATAACACTCAACAGCAAGACTTGTTTTTCCGATGAGGACATATTCTGTGAAAATGTGTTTTGATCACTCTCATTCGTTTTAATTTCGTACTCCGTAGCCTTGGAGCCTGACTCTGTCTGCCTCAGTGCAGCCGCCGTACCAGGTAGAGACACCGTAGGTCAGCAGGCTTGATTAGCATTTCTTCGTTTTGTTGAATCTTCGTGTTCTTTGGCCCTAATCCTTGTTTGTTCCTCCTTCATTGCTTTATTATCAGTCCTCGCTGACAACTCCTCGTTTCAAACAGTAGTCCTGCTTTGTTAATTAGTTCTCATCTGATCTGTTCATTTTCAGTCAGTTGCTCTTCTTTGTTCTTTCTTCACAAGTTTTACCGTCTGCTTGGATGAAAGACTTTGGTTTACTTTCCCGTGACGCCAGTGGCGGGCTGTGCATTTCACACCTTGGCCTTCAGTGAAGTCCAACTTAGTCAACCCTCGCAACATTATCATTGATGACACCAGTGACACTGATCGAAAAATGACACTTAATTCTCCGAATAAAGTTCAAACGCTTTAGAACACGCCCAAGCGGCTCATTTGGATTTAGTCCCTCCACGCTTCGATTAAAACTCCTCTAACTTTGCTGCACTCTTGTTTTGTTTTTATTAGCATCCATCTTGGCCCAAGAAAGCAAATTTACAAATGTCTGCTTGCAAGTGCCAAGTCTAAAGAGGATATTCGCTGTGAATATGAAATTGTTCTATCAGGCGGAAATGCAATCTTTCACTTATAATGACTTTCAATTTCATTTACTCCTGCTCGGCACCATCCATACTGATGATTACCGCAATGTTACCGGGAAAATATGTGCTTTATCTGGAACCAAACTTGTCTATTTTGAGTCTGAGACTATTACTTAACTGATACTCATTTATCACGCCATTAAGGTGAAATCTTTTTTTTTTCCCTACGTATATAAAACTATATATATGTGGTTGGATTCTGACTTTTTGAGTACGGAACATTTCATTTGACATTTAATGTGTGGTTCCTTTTTTTTCTATTGTAAAATATGTTCCTTGGCGCAATAAACTTGCATTGATCCCAGCGTGAACTGAAATGTGAACAAATATACCGTATTTTCCGGACTATAAGCCACTACTTTTTCCCTAGATTTTGAACCGTGCGGCTAATACAATGGTGCGGCTTTTCTGTAGATTTTTCTTTCACCTGTAGGGGGCGCTCTATAGTTCTGAAAATACATATATTATAATATAATATTTAATTTGTTTATATATCTTTATGTGCATTCACATTACAAAACCGTACAAAAAAATAGTTCTGTGCATGCAGTAAACAACTATAATTTTTTTCAAAATAGAAAACTGCGGCTTGTATATTTTTTGTAGTTTTTTTTTAGGAGTTGCTGCGGCTTATATAAAGGTGCGTCTTATAGTCCAGGAAATACGGTGAACATATATGTACTGAATTGAACTGCGATTTTTGGCATTGTTACATAGTTTTGGCAAAAAAAAATAAATAAAACGTGTCTGTCCAGCGGCCTGCACACATTTATGTCATTGGTTAGCAGCGCTCAAGGATAATTGCTTATTGGCGGACTCCTTGTACCAGCAGGTGCATAACATCTATTTATTAGTTCTAACAAAACGGCCCATGCTAAACCACCTGGAAGTACTTCTCCTTCCAGAGCCAAATGAAATGATGACATGATGTGACACTTGAGTCTGTTAAACCCCTTGGCTAGGGATGCGTTGGCTGCAGGTTCATAACTAGGGATCTAGCAGTCCCTCATTCTAAATTCCAACATGCGTCACAAAAGATGTCAGAATAACAAATGTTTGAATCATAATTTCAAGAAAATACCTTAAAAAAAAATCATTGTGCCCCTATTCTTCTTTTTCCTTTGAGCATGTTTTCCAATGATGATTGTATCCATTAGCCGTGGCAGTTGATGACTAAAACCCTTAAATTCAACTTAGCGTGGATGCCAGCCAGTCACACAGCACATTAGCTACCCAAACGACACAAAGGAGGGAAGGAAGGAGTGGGCGGAAAGTAATAAGGGCACAGACGCCGGCAAATCCAGATCTGGAAGGAGACTAAATGACATTTTGAGGTTGAATGCAGACATCCGGAAATATCTCGCAGGATTACGATATAACGTATTTTGAAGTGATCTTTTCCTCGATATTCCTCAACTATTTGAAGTGATCACCACCATCCGTCCGGATGCTGTGATCAAAGTTTCAAAGGGTGGGAAATGGCCGGCAAGTTTAGGGTTTATTTCCATGGGAAGTTAAACTGTGTATTGTTGGAAAAATTCCAAATTGGACTTTCGATGGGAATAATTGGGATTTATTGCAATAAAGAAAGAATTGCGGGCTGCTTGATGGAAAACCTTCACCCTTTAAGCCAGTGTTTCTCAAATAGTGGGGCGGGCCTGGTGCCATGTTGAGGGGGAACATGCTTTTTTCCCACCGTACTACAATAAAGTGTAATTGCACATCCACTCCAGTAGGTGGCAGTATTGATTTTTTTTATCATTTTATTTTCAGCAGCAAATGGTGCAATAAGTCTGTCAAAAATGTTTACAGCTTAAACAAGGATATAATTTTTTGAATTTCAGGCAAATTGAGCCACTTAAAATCTTTTACAGACTGAATAATGTTGATAAGGTTATTCTTGTAAGTTGAACTACATCTCTTTCTTCTAGTTTTGTCTATTTGAAAGACAAATGCTATTATTCATAGTCGCGGCGGAAAGTGGGTGGTAGGGTGGGGGCGAGAATTGTTTTCTTCTTGCTGGGGGGGTGCGGGCGTAACAGAAAATAGAGAATCACTGCATTAATGCAACGATAGATAACTTGTTGCCAACATGCATATCCAAACATAAAAAACAAACAAAAAAACGACCAAGTCACAACTTGTAACTTAGGATCTAAAGACGTATATATACGTTTTGAAAGTTGTAGTCCCCGCCTCCCAAAGACGTATTTGTACGTCTTAGCCTTTTGCGCCAGCGCTCCATGTTTTTATATCTTTAGAATTGTGTTGCCCTAAATCAGTCAAAATCCAGAAAAAAAACGCTGTGATTGAGGTGTTTCCTTGTAGAAACAGCTGGGATTCAATAAGTTAAGAGCCAACCTTGAATCGAGTCAATTCATTATTTCTCCCCAATTTGTTTCCATAAAATCCAAATGAATTACTTTGGAAAGTAGCCAACTTAGGAAATTCCCGGAATTTTGCAACCCTAGCTGGGATTGATTTTTGTTTGCCTTGGCCTCTCCCCGTCTCCACAGGTATTAGCTTCAACTGTTTGCCGTCCATCAGCGGTGGCAGTAATAGATTAAAACAAAGAGCTGTGGCGCACGAGAGACCACCGATTCGCACGACGTCCGCATAAGACAATACGGTGGTGGAGAAGCAGGTTGTGTTGCTGCTTGTCCGAGTGAATATTCAACACCTCATTTGTAAAACGCCAGCGAAGATCGAAAGGCGTAATTACAACTGGTGTGAGGAATTTGCCCACAGAGGTATTTCATGCTTACGAATCGTCGACGACAATCAATCGAAAGGGAAACCTTTTGTCTTTTTTGGCCGCATGAATGACTTTGAAAGTATAGGAAATGAAAGCAAAATGTAATACCGATGTAGTAAAAAATGGATTGGTTGTTTTGTCAGGTTTTAGCAGCATTTTAGTGCCTCTAAGTGCTAACATTTGAAAACGGGGTTTCACAAAAAGGACTCTGTTAGCTTTGAATGAGGCAACTGGCACACAAACGTGATTTTTGCAGCTCATCTGGATTTTTCGACGTGACAAGACCTGTTAAACAGCACCCCCTGGTGTTTAGAATATAGATAATAACCTAATTAATAACATGGAGACCCGTGGTTATCCAAAGCGGCTAAATTTAGCTATCGTGGTTTTTAATCAGGCGTGTTTTGTCGTCTGGAAATTACAGTAAGTGGATGTGAATTAGAAATTAGTCACCTGATGATCTTGAAATAATTTTTATGAATTATGAAACCTTTGTCGTTAGCCTGTCATCATGCACGAACGTTTTTATTCATTTATTTATTTATTCATTTATTTTTTTTGGGGGCAGGGAGGAAGGACTGTTGAAATGCACTGACGGAAACGCTTTAAAAAAGACGAGAACGGACGGCTACGCAGGACGATTATTTTATGAATAAGGACGGAATGGCGCCCAGGTGGCGGACGGAGGACGGACCGGCAAAATAAGGTACTTCACTACATCACTTCTCCTTCACTTCGCCATTCACTTAAAAAAAAAGCAACAAATTGGTTTTATCAATCCATAGTGGGTGTATTTATTATATTCCCTAAGTAAAAAAGCTTGTTGTGACACTGCAGGTTCACCTCATTAGTATAAGGCTTTTTCAATTTAATTTGCACGACGCAATTGCAGTCACTGACCTGTGTTGGCTGCTTGCACTGTTAAGAGAGAAGTTTGGAACTAATGCGAAACAAAGACAGCCTCGCTAGCCTTGCACTTTTTCCGCGAAAGATTTCCATGTGCTTTGTGGATTAATTGTCAGCTCACAGTTGTATTTTTGGAGGCTTGAAAAATTAATTCGGCTTCATCCTGCAGGTAGTGTGGGATTTAATTAGGTAGCTGTGTTTAAAGCCTTGTACAGAACACAGACGCCGTTTTGTCACACCGCTACGAAGGGAACATCTTGTGATCCAGGCCATATTTTTCGTCTATGCTGCCTTCATTTTTCGGTGCTGTCTTTCCATGAGATATGAGATGAGTGCTAGCTGCCTGTTTGTCTTCACTAAAGCCTCAGGCAACATCCGAGACATGGCGGTCTCTCTGGAAAACGGACGTCTGGAGCGACATCAGAGCAGGGAGAGATGAGGACGCCAAAAGGTGTCGGAACGAGACGAGACTCCCCCGCTCCCCAGTGCACCCTGCTCGGATCGAGAGGATGTGTATGCGTTGTTTAGGAAAAGCAGCCGCAGCATGAAGTACAGCAAAATCGAATGTGAGCCTATAGCCGCTGTAACAAATTAAATTTAACCTGCGAGCGATGAATGTGGCCTTGTCCAAAACTTGGGCAAACTTTTGGATTGGCGGGCCACAACGGGTTCTAAAATTTGACAGAGAGGCCGGACCAGAAGCAGATGGATGGAGTGTTTTGGTATCCTCATTTCATCGTAGAAAAAAAATACATTTTATTTTAAATGAAAGTGATCAAAAGCATGACAACAATATATGTCTTTGAAAAACCACAGTATTTAGAAAATAAAATATTTTTAAGGTTTATTCATTTAATTTTTTTTTAAGGTCGGCAGACCGGATTAAAACGTTTAAATTTACATGACAGAACAGACTCAAGAGGAAAAAAAAAAAAAAACAAAAAAAAAAAAAACAAGATTGATTTATTGAACGTATTTTCCGTACTATACAGCGCCCCTACTGGTGAAAAAAAAAAAAAGCTGCGCCGTTGTATTAGCCGCATGGTTCAAAATCTAGGAAAAAAGTAGCGGCTTATTGTCCGGAAAATACAGTACATACTTCCATATTTTTCATCAGGATCCATATGCGTGACTCATTGTAGTGAGCTCTCATGAAACTGTACCAAAGGCCGCTAACACACACAAGATCAAGTCTCAGTGAAGCAGCATGTGGTTATTTTGCCCAAGGTTATACACTTTTTTTTTCCCCCCGGCATGCACTATTCGATTGATATTAATGGTCAACCACACAACACGTCAAAAGCCCCAAAGGATACCTGTTGTGTTTGATCCCACATTCAAGATCAGTAGGCGGAATGAGGAATATTAGCGTTATTCATCAGCGCACGCACGCACGAGCACAGGTTCTCACATACGCGCACACACACAATGCACGGACTGTATTACCACTGTCGGAGTGCCTCAGTCAATATGAGTGAGACCGTTGGGAAATAAGAGACCTCATAAAAGGTAAGTGTGTGTGCGTCTTTTCACTCACCGGCAATTTAACAAGATCATCATTACAGTCTCGTTACCATGTTGACTCCATTCGGAAGGACACACAAGCTCAAAAATGATTTTTCACCTCTAAAATGCACTTTATATACTTCCGTGTCATATAAAATGATTTTTTTTAAATGTGCTTTATTTAAATGTTTGAGGATAATCCAAAAAAATGTACTTGGCTGAAGGCATTGTTAGAAGTAAAAAGACACGCTGAACAGTGAAAATGTTAGAACCCAAGGCCATCTGTGTATGCATAAAGAGTATGTTGCAACACATACAGTACATACGTGTACTACCGCATTTACTCACAGAGCTGCCTTTCCTGTTCAGTTTTTAAAGGCACTTTGAAACATTTGTCGAGGACGGAATTCCGGTAACACATTTATGCCTCGAGATACGAGTGACCCGATTGACTCGATTTTTTTATCGAAATGCATGTGGCTGATTTTTTTCGCTTCGACTTTTGGGAAAAAATTTGAGATGTGAGCGCTGTATGGTGGCAGTGAATGAAGCGCAACTCACCTCACAACAAGCAGCAGTTCGGCATACGGTGAACAATTTTCCAAAAGGAGCCACAAAGCTATTTATTGCTACTCCCAGTTGAGTGTTGTACTTGCAGCAATTGCAGAATTAAATACGATGACATACGATACATTTTTTACTACAGTTCAATGGACAGTGTGCACGCCCGGGGTCACCTGGGCGTCACATAACATGAAGCTACACCATCCCTCAGTAAGCCACATTCATCTACGATGATAAAGAATATATGCCTGGTAGTATTGTTATATTGTCTATCTACAGGTGTTGCTCAACCATCTGTGTTCAAATACCGTAGTTTCCATACTATAAGGCACACCTGTTTATAAGTCACAGCAACTCATTTTGGGCCAAAAAAAATGAAAAAAATTATAAACAAGCTACACCAGGCTATAAGTCGCAGGACATGGAATTCATCCGCATGGTGGAGAAGTGGCCGTCGCTCGGGCAACCGGTGGCACATCCACAGATGATTGGAGGTCAACTTTCCACACGGTGGATCTTTCACTTGCGATGTCACCAGGAAGCATGTGATGATGCCATCAGAGCCTTGTTACATCAGAGTTCGGCTTTGAACACACACCACCACAGCAAACATCGCCACGTGTCAGCTATAGTGAGAGCATACTTCACGCCAGGGCTACGCTCGCTACTCCCCATGGACGTCTACAGCGAACGCCTGTCCCGGCTGGTGGGGCATATCCCCCCGGAGCTGCTGCCCTCGCTGCCCGACGTGGTCGTGGAGTGCATCCGCCTCCACGCCGCGCAGCCCGGGGCGGCGCTACGCAACCGGTCTGAGGCGGCATTTTTGCGCTGGATGTGCTCGCAGATTGAGAGTTTAATGACCAAAAAGCGCAAGGTACCCGACCGGAAGCCTCGCAGACCTCAAGAGATGCTACGGGAGAGAAAGGGAGTTTACAGAACATACGGGCATGTGCCGATTGTCATCACAACGCCTCACGTGCATCTCGGTCTGGAGAAGACGAAGGAGCTGATAAGGGAGAGAGTTGAAAAAGCCAGAGGAAACAACCAGAAGACCTTTGCATCCCACATTCATCAGAGCATTAACGAGACTATGGACTTAATAGAAGCGGATAACCACCGTCTGCAGGGAAGTGCAATGGAGACTAAGGAGCAAAGAAGAGAGAGAAAAGGAGTTGACAAAAGGAATGCAAACCACCACATGCATTTGAGTCTTAAGGAGAAGAAGGAGACGATAAGAGTTGAGGACACAAATGGAAAGAAATGGAAACCCTTCACATACGAGATCTACGACAGTAATTCGGAGACTGAGGACTTCATGGAAGTTGACAAATCAAGTGGAAACCACCAGAACCCCGCTGAATCCTACATGCGTGACAATCTAAAGGAGACTACGGAGTTTATAGGAGTTGAAAACACAAGCAATCGGAAATCCCTAACATCCATGTGTGACAATCGTGAGGAGACTATGCAACTATGTGAAAACAAAAGAAACCTGACCCTTGCGTCCCACCTGCATGACAATCTTAATGAGACTACGGAGCTAATGACATTCGAAAATACATACGGCAACAACCACTTTATCTCCCAAACGGGCGACGAACTAGAAGAGATGAGCAAGCTAACGAAAGCTGAAAACACAACTCGCAACAATAGCTTTTCATCCCACATGGGTGACAATCTCGAGGAGATAAAGGAGCCAATAAAAGTTCAAAACTCAAAGAGAAACAGTCGCCTTGCGTCCCACATGGGCGACAGTCCTAAGGATGAAAACGCAAACGGAAAGAACCACAAACCCCATAAATTCCAAATGCATGACAGCCTACGGGAGACTAAGGAGTTCATAAGAGAAAGAAAAGGAGTCGAGAGGAGAAACAGAAACAGCCACACTCCGAACAGTCTTAAAGATGCGACAGAGTTAATAAGAGGAGACAAAACAGGTAGAACGCACCGGAATCATCTTGCATCCCACGCGCATGCCAGTCTTCGGGAGACTAAGGAGCTGCTAAGAGAGCGAAAAGGGGTCGATAAAAGAAATGGAAACAACCACTTTCCTGACACTTTTAAGGAGACTAAAGACATACGAGCAGATAAAACAAATGGAAACCACCGGAGGTCTACCCTGTCCTACAAGTGTGACAATCTTAAAGAGACGAAGGACTTGACACGAGTGAATAAAGCAAACGGAAACCACCGGAAGCCTGCCCAGTCCCACATGAGCGACATTCTTAAGGAGACTATGGACATAAGACAGGCTAAAATTAGTGAAACCCACCGGAAATCCATCCCATCCCACTCGCACACGAATCCCAAGGAGACTGAGACAATGCTAGAAAGGGCGGAAATCGTCACGTCTCGCAAGGATGACGATGGTTGGGAGACTAAAAAGCAGCGAAGAGGACCTGGCAAGTCCGACCCATCCCCTCGTGCGCATCACAGTCGAGAGAAAACACCAAAGCGCAAGCACAGGAAATCGCCAGAGAACGTCTCCACGCCCCAATTTCCGTTATACCCCATGAAGTCGGTGTTCACCTACCTAAGTCTTATAGAGACGGACGACAACGGCACGTCAAACACGAGATACGACTGGACGCCGACCAGCTCCATCAGTCACCGGACGACCCATGACGCAAAGGACCAGCTGCCCTCCAGAGGTAACAAAAGACCAGCAAAGGACTGGAAGACCGCGGGCTCTTACACCTCCCAGAACCTAAAGACTGACACGATGAAAACCGACAGATTGGGCACAGTTATGCGATTGGCGTATGACCAGTCGCCGGTGAGTGGATCTTGTGCAAACATAACCAAAGTCAAAGACAAAATGAGAAGCACCTGGAAACCCCTCGGACCTTATCAGAAGACAAAAAACATGCCTAAGCACGTTAAGTTCTTGCTGGAAAGCGCTGGAGTATGATGCACGACGTCTTTAATGAATGGACGCCGAGTGTGATAGATGAGAGGCACGACAAAGCGGTCATCTGTGAATATTAATGTCTGGCAGGATTGCGTGTATCTATGATAACATGAAGTGTGTGTGTGTGTGTGTGCAAGCACACATTAGAAGTGACCTCTGTGATGACAGGTGATTTCCATAGGTTTTGTTTGGGGCTTTAAATAATAAGAACCGTCACGAGACTGTCACAAAGGATTAAAGTTGACTTAACGTATAACGGAAACGTGACTCATTTCTTGTAAAATAATCCAGTGGGACTCGTCAGACCCGCACCGCTGCAGAACAAGGAAGTGCAACAGTTACAGTCGTGATTTCCATGTCTCCTTTAAATATTTGTCCGTCTCCTTTTATACACGTGACAACGGCGTTGTTGAGGATTTGAAAGAGGAGGTTCATGTTTGAGTTGTCACACAGACGGACGGTGAGATGGATTGGAAATGAAGCATCAGGAGATGAAGTAGGGCTGGGCGATAAACCGAAAATTCACCGTTACCGAAACTTATTACAATGACGAAATAATTTTGCCCATGTCGGTAAATTCGGTGTTTAAAAAAAAAAAGAAAAGCCTTTTCTGTCTGCAGCAATGTTCATGCCCCTTTTATACCGCTTCAGCGCCGTCGTGCGCCGTCGTGCATTTATCGTCATCGAGATAAAATTGCTCAATTTCTCGCGATATTGATTTGAGGTCATATCGCCCAGCCCTAAGATAAAGGCTCACAATCAAGCGCAAATTCCATGATGTAGACATGGTTGAGTAACACTGCTTGGTGTTAATGACCCAACACTCAGTTTCACCTTTAGGGTGAAAGTCCTGAGATATAGTTTCTGCCGCCTTCAAAATAGCAATATTACATTTAAAATTCCATGAAGTAGACATGGTTGAGTAACACCGCTTGGTGTTAATGACCCAACACTCAGTTTCACCTTTAGGGTGTAATTCCTGAGATATAGTTTCTTACGCCTTCAAAATAGCAACGTTGCACGAAGACCAAGCGTCGCAAGCGCAGCTGTCAAGCGTGTGAGGTCCTTCACCGATGGATCAGGCCCAGTTAGACACTTTGGTCCAGGTAAGTGAACATGGTTTTGTTCCAGCATGGGGGCTCGTCAATGTCGACGTGCTGACTCGTGTCGAAATGCTTGCAGTACTCAGGCAGTACTTTGTTTTTTTTTATTATTGTTATTTCATTGTTTTTTTAGAGTGGGTTTATTAGTTTTCATTTGTTTTGTTTTTTTCAGAAATGTTTTATTTGAGTTTTCATTAGTTTTAGTATTAGTTTTTATTTACGGAGTATTTGTGGGGTAAAAATAAAAATAAAGGTCCCCAAGTACAATATTGTGCAATAAAGGTAGTAAACAACAATTGCTAATTTCTTCTTAACATTTTCATATTAAATATAGTTTTATAAACGTGCAACATAATTTCCATTTTATTTTCTGGAAAAACACGCTCATGTTTATTTCATTTCGTTAACAAAAATGTTTTTTTCCGTTTTAGTGTTAGCTATTTGTTAGTTTACTACAGTGGGCTTGACGTAAAGTACGAGTTGTTTGAAGGTTACAAATTTTAGCGTATGCTAATTTCTATTTGCCCATGTACGGCTTTGTGAATTTTATGTAAACCAGAAGACTTTCGTTCGACCAAATTGAAGTCGTTTGGATGGAAAGTTTTGACATTAAAATATTTGTGGCTGTTACGTACTGGTGGCCTGAAAGTTTTCTTTCAAAACTTTTCCAGTTTTTGTTTTCCACACATATCCTATTCGTGGCATATTAAGGAAATATTAGGTGCTGGACGGAAAAACACTTATTACTCTAATTCCAGAAGTGAATGCATTTTGCTAAATGACATTTTGCCCTGATGCTTTGTTTCCCTCAAGTGGGTTATTTCCAAACGCTAACAGCGTATTGGCCGTTGTGTTCAAAAGTGATGATCTTCTTTAGCATATTCCGCCAGTTTGGAATGGCGGCGCATCATTCACAGAGTACGCGTGCACGCTCGAGCGCGTTCAACACAATAACCCTCGGCGACTTCTTTCCCGCTAACAATGACAAATGGACAACGCCATTAACGGTTGCGACCGTCTTATTCCTATTTCTTAAATGAAACTGCAAGAGTTTGATGATGTGGCAAATTCTGGAAATAAAGCTGCTGAATCCTGACAAAATGCACAGCGAAGCTGGAGTGTTGTGAATGTGTTGATTGAGAAATCGAATAAAAAAAAATAAATACCCCTCCTGCAGGTCATGTTTTTCCGGCTGAGAATACATAACGCCGAATGAATATTGTAAAAGCAATAAATAAAGGAGACAGACGGTGGAAAACCAACAAACTCACAACTTGGAAGCCAAGGGGAAAGGCAGAAATCTTAATATTCCATTCCATCATTTATTTGTTTTATATTTGTACCTATCCACTTTTAAATGTAACATTTTTCTCTCCGATTATTATACTCCATATCTTTTTGTAATTTATTCGAAGTATAGTTATAATTAATTACACTATTTTATTTGTTTTCATTTTAAGTCGATTTTGCTCTTTATAATCTGTATTTATTTGAATGTGCAATAGTTTTATTAGTAACTGTATTTTTTGCTTTAAATATGATCTATCATTGTATTTACAATTTTTTTTATATTTAACTTGGATTTTTTCCCAGTCGATATTTTTTTCAAAAATTCAAATCGTGTATGCTAGATTTTCAGTTTATTTATGTTACATGTATTATGCATAGTTTACAATATAATATATTTTATTATATTATATTATATTATATTATATTATATTATATTATATTATTTTATTTTATTCTCTTTTATTTTTATTTATTATTATTGTATTTGCAATATTTAATTATTATTATTATTATTATTATTATTATTGTTACATATCTTTGCTTTAAAATCTGATTTAGTATTTATTTATACTATATTATAAATGTTTGCTTCTTTTTATAAATGTCAGTACGGTTTCAAATACACTTGGGTGTTGTGAAAGGTGAGGTAAATTAAACACATTATTATTTTTAATGTTTCTATGAAAATATGACTAACTCCTGTAGAAAACTAAATGTGCCTTTGCACAAATGAGGCTAATTAAAATCTTGAGTTGCCAACAGTCTTTTTTTTTTAAGGTTACATCTTCAGGCAACATTTTGGATCTTTCCCATCCACTTTATGACCATTTTTAAATTAGGAACATCATGACCTTTTGTGGTGTTGAAGCTGTTAAGCAAAATGCTGTGCCCAAGTGAGGTATCAATATCGGTATTGAGGCCTATATTTGATGAAAGTGCAGCAGTGCATCCAGGAGAAAAAGTATCGATTTTATGACATGTATGCATCAATAAATACCAACGTTTGCGTTGATATTTTGATAGATCTGCTGACTACTTCTTTTCGTATTACACTGTGTGACATACATGTTTTTTTTATTTGACAGTGAGAATTGAGCTCCAACAGGGAGCGTGTCTATTACGGCAACACCTGACATTGAACGCCATGTAGCATCGTGGGAAAGTCGGAATGTTTTGTGCACATTTGTTTTGCGGAGTGTGTTTCCGTTGCCGCATGTTTACACTGGAAACATATTTTCCGCAACGCAAGCACATCTCACGCCGCGCAGATGAAATATACATTATATAGCATATCCAATGGCATACGAGTGCAGGCATCTTTCACAGATAGTCAGCCTTATACATGTTTGGGTTGCACACAGTCATGAACATTGTATGGCGAAGCTATTTTCCATTGTTTTGGAAATTCCCGTTGGCCATCATAAAGTGTTGTAAAACGGTTAAGACACTGAAAAGCTTTTATTTTGAAGGCCTGGATGTTTCACTGCACCAACCTGACTGAGTGTTGCCAAGCACACTCGGAGGCTTGTTATTGCGTTGCGTTGTTTATAAAAGCTGACCGATTTTTACACAATTTGACAGAAGGTTCCGAGCGCCAGCCGGTCAATAAAAAGAAGACCAAAAAAAAAGTGAAATTTGAAAGATAAAGAAAGAGAAATGTCTCTTTTTTTGTGCCGACTGACAATAAATGATAGTCTTTGGGAAAGCACATTTTTATTCTTTGTTTTATTTGTGTTCTAATTTCCTGCTAATTTATATTACACCATATGGAAAGCGCTTTGTTATCGCTCCAGCTGTTGTGAAATGTGATATATAAATAAAGTTGTATAGTATCGCATAAAGCCAAATTTGATATTTTATTTAATTTTATAATGTATTTTTTTTTCACATTGTTCTGCATGTAATACTGTATTTATTGTCATCAAAATGTTTTTGTTGGGTCATTTTTTTGTGGTGCCTGGAACGGATTAATTGTATTTATATGATTTCCTATGGCAAATATTGCTTTGGATTTTGTCTGTTCGTCATCAGGCTTTCTGTAATGGATCAAGCAACATAATCAAGGTTTGACTCATGTCATTGTGAATATTTTTATCGTCTCATTCGCTTCACAAAAGCCTCACAAAAATTGTTGAATTTTAGGTGATGTTTCGTTAAACTGATTTTGGGGATTCACCTCAGAAATTAATGAAAAAAATCATTATTTTAAATTGTGATATTTTTTTTTTTTGTCTTCCTATTAAATGTTTCATTTCTTTCCATTTTCTCTTTACGTTCCGTGTCCACGCTTGGCATTTAGCCCAACACATGACAGCGGCACGCCTCGTTAGCATGCGTCGTTAGCGCTCTGACATTTCTTACGGGGCCAGCAAAACGACGAGAGAAGGTCGCCATGACCTTGAGGAGACGTCACGACTTCCTCCTCATCTAAAATGCATAATAAGCATGAGCAAAATCCATCAATTTGTAGAAAAAAAAAAAGATTTTGGAATACCAACGTGACTTTGCCTTGTTGATCAAGGTTGCGGGTGAATCGGTTCTGATGCATGGACATTCATCATTGTGTGCGCACACATGAAAGCAAACAACACACACACGTGCGTGGCCTCGGCTTTGGATGCCATACCTCAGTCATTGTGTGAGTGCGAGGCTGACCGGGTATTTGCAATACGACACACTAACACGAATTAGCATGTGCAGCAGCGGGAGATAAGAAGGAGGGGCCGGAGGGGGGTGGTTGGAAATCGTGCTCGTGAGGAGATATGCTGAGCAGAATGTAGAGTCTTTGATAGGTCAATAATATCTTTTAAAAAAATACAAAAATAAAAATAAAGACAATGTAGTCTTCAATGATTCTCACAAGTCCTGAAACTGTCTTTTAACGTTTAATGTTAAAAAAAAAAAAAAAAAACAGGTACGATAGAGACAAATTTGTCGGATGTTTATGAAATCATAACGTTCAATCAAGACTTTTCAATATATGTCAAGGTTATTGTAGATTCCAAATACACATTTGAAAAAATTATAAATTCATTTTTTTAATTTAAATTGAATTTAAAAAATTTATTTTTTTTTTTATTTAAAAAAAAATAGCCAAATGGAAGACTGTAACTGTCTGACTTTTATGAAAACTTCATTTTTGTGATTTGTCTCTAAATTGTGTTGGATTGTAACCAAACGCAAACATTTTCATCCTTGACAGGGTACCGAAAAATGTTAAGCTCCTCAAAGTCGAAAATTGAATCGAATTGGAATCTTGTGTCTCGAATTCAATCAATTTTGGAAATTTGAATTGTGTATGTTTTAAAGCAGCACAGAAGGAAAAATGCGATTGTTTTTTTGTCTTTTTTTTTTTTTTGTTATTTTAGCTCCAGTACACCTAGAGTTGCGTAACCACTTTTAACTTGTCTGCCATGATTAATGCCTGCAATTTTAAAAAAACAACAACAATCAGGCGAGAGTTGCCACTGGCTTCACGTGACCCGAAAAAACCTTGAGGTCACCCACCAGACAAACAACAACAGACACAACAGAAATCAGAAATCAGAAATCCCTTAATTGTCATTGTACTCAAATGTGCAACGAGATTAGAGAGCTCCCCTCTCCAGTGCAATACAACAATAATTCAGATAAATATATAAATTAGATAAATAAGAGAATAGAAAGTGCAATGGAAAATAATACTGAATAGGATATATAAAAACACATCACGTTGCTGTTCTGCAAGGTAAGGGTGGTCGTGTGTGTGTGTGTGAGAGTTTAGAGTTAGAGACAGCTGGGGGCAATAAATAATCAATTTGAGATAAATAATAAATATGGATCAAGTCCACTTTTCCACCTTGAATCTCCGCACCAAAACAGGTGGCGGCACACAGACAAGAAAGAGTGCTGTATGGATGGATGAGAGGATAAAGTGGCTAGTATTGCGGTGTGTGTGTGTGTGCGGGGGTGGGTGTGCGTGCGTGTGTGTGTGTGTGTGTATTGTACACCATTCAATTCCACTAAGTGCAGCAAACAGGGAGATGCTTTTTCATCAAAAGCATAAAGATGGAAGAGAAGAATACAGATTGCTGGCTAAATGCGAGCGCAAACACACACGCACACACACAAAAACAGATTTTCACAAGCAAGCATTTTATCATTGGAAAAATAGCGTCTGGAGCGTAGCCTGGCCATGAAATAGCCAGCTTGCGGCTTGAGGAGGAAAGATAAGTGTTCATGCTGTAGTAGACACTCAAGTTGGATCTAGAATACACTTGTCTTATTTCGTTGATTTACAGCAAAGCATTTTTATAGAATTATCATTGGAATCTTGTTTTAATGAAATAGTAAACAAAAAAATTGAAAGTACTGTATCTTGAATTTCGTTGGATTGTAATAAGTATTTTAATAAGATTGTAATAAGATTGTAATAAATATTGTCATAAACGGTCCGTATTTGATGAGTGCTACCAATAATTTTGCTCATATTTTCATCAATAGGTAACCTGAGAAATGAAATGTGTTCCATATGCCATATTTATTTGTGTTTGTTTTTTTTTATAATAAAATCTAACATAAAATAAAATGGATATTGTAAAATAAATGTGTGGCCTCAGTAATAGATTAATAATAGCCTACCAATTGTCCAATAATAGTTGAATGAATGTGAAAACAAATTAATAGGTTACATTAGCATTTAATTAGTGTTACCATTTCAATAATTCTTTAATTTCATTCATATTTACGTAAAATAAAAATATGAACTGAGAATTTAAATAATTGCACCATTAATTTTATTTTTCTTGAGTAAAAATTAAAATAAAATAGGCGACCTGTGCAATAAACATTTTAACTTCAGAAAATGTTAATAACATGAAATACAAATAAAAACTACAGGTGACTGAAGCATTGGAGTGGTGTTCGTAATGATATCACTAATATTCAAATTATATTAAATCATAGTGACTGAAATTTCCAACACGTTTTCAGAATTAAAACTAAATAAAAGGAAAGGTGATCATCAAGTGTGTCATATTAATATTGACTTTATTAATAATCATTATAGCATGATAAAATAGTTCCAGTCCAGTTTGTTGTTACATAAACTTCAACTGTAAAGCGACCTATCAGCGGACAGCGTCCCCTGGTGGCTTCAGTGATGCAACATGCAACTGCAGGCTCATTCATGCAGTGATTTTTTTTTTCCCCCCTCTGCACTCCCATTGATCAGGATAAGCTCTAGTGACAGAGCAGCGGCCCAAGCAGAGGAAGTCAAAGCTGAGTTGGCAACAAGGTGGCACGTCCTTGCAACATGGAAGATGAAACGTCTTCCAGGCTTCTGCTGTATACATCAAATAGTTTTGGGTTTTTTTCATTACTTTTGCGTTCATTAAATGGTCTTTGACGTTTCCCAAAATGCTTGGTCTGTTAAGGACTCGTCTTTGATGAATACTATAACACACATAAGGTTAAAAGAAAATTGTAAATTGTCATAAAAACTCATTGCAGATTTCATATATGTTCAATGCCGACGAAATGGTCTTTGATGTTTTAAATGATGATAAACTTTGCAAAAATGTAAATTAAAGACCCAAAACATATTTTCTATGTTTACAAAAAACATGTTTGGCTCACTAAATGTTTTTAACTGTGTTTGATGTTTACAGAAAAACGACACGCAACCGGTTCCTGAAATGCTCAATCTTCTTCAATGTCGACGTAAACACGCGTTTGCCTCACTGACGACTTTCAATTTTCTTTGACATTTCCAAAACATCCGTAATGTTCGGCTCGTTCAAGACTTGGCGAAGGAACTCTTTGTGCTTATTATTAAAAGGGGTTCAAATATTAGAAAGGGCTTTTAACAGTGACCAAGGCAAGCGGCACACAAGATGGATGGACGATCAAAAATGAACAAAGAACGGAGGAAAAAACGAAGGATGACGAGATTATGAAAGATGGAGTGATTAGGAAGAGGCGAAGCATGAAGGAAGGCGGGAGAAGTGAGGGGGAGGGGGGGGGAGTCCCTGATGCATTTGGTGTCAGAAAAAAATACATTAACTCTCTGTTTTCTGAATGTTTTTCTTCACATCAAGAAATGTGAGTAGATTTATTAAAGAACGCTTACGACTTTGTGAATGTTTCATAAATATCTTTTAAAGACAAAGAAGTGCTGTTGTTTTTATTTCGGTGATGTCACCAGAGTTCTTTATGCTACATATGCTAAGCTAACCGCGCTACTGTACTAGCGCTACAGCTAGTGCCTTTAGCGGTTAGCAGTTAGCCACCAGCCAAATGTGCGTGTGTTGCCTTGACAAATTGCGCCGGCTTGGAATTTCTAAGAAACCAAATCAGCTTCTACGTCTGCGAGGAAATGGAGCTGTCACATCGGCTAAACTGATGGATTAAAACTGCCTGCATACATACATAAAGCATATACACATATATATGTATATGTTCATTTATGTACTTTGTGTGCGTGTACGTGTGTGTTCAAAGGAAATATAAAATAGTCTTTGCGTCCATTTGGATGGATGCACGTACATGCATGTTCAATGAAGAAAACGATGTTCGTGAATCTGTATGCGTATTTGTTAATTAGTTGTTGTTTACATGTTAGATTAATGAATGGTTACAAGGTGGACAAAAATGAATGAATGAACTAATGATGGATGATGATGAAATGTGAAAAGTCACTCATGGATCGATGGATGGTCTCATTTTATACCACAAAAAAAAAAAAATCGCATTTGAAAGGGGTGTGTGTAGACTTTTGTAACTACTATTTATGATCTGTGTTTGTTCACGTGATGGCACATAAATAATCTCCCGGGCTGATTTTATGGCTCTCAGAATCACGCTCCACTGCACGTGCACACGATCAGCTAGGACAGTGATTTACGCATACACACACATCCACACACACACACACACAGACACACACACACTTCCCACGCAGCGCGGATGGAGAAATCAGCACCATTGCACCAATGGCCTCTGTCAATGACTCCTGAAATTGCTCTGAGGATGAGAATGGGAGGTATGCATACTACCATTTTATCTAAAACACACACGTGCACACACGCGCACACACGCCACCACGCGCACACACACACTTGTGATGCGACCCCCCCTCCCCAGAGGATTGGAGACAGCAAGCCAATTGGAAGGTAATGAATGACTCGATGAATTAAATATGCCGGAATAATGAATGAATGAATGAATTAATTAATTAATTAATTAAAGTTTGTATGCTAATAATGCAGAAAAAAATGAAAGACCAAATGAATGTTTGAAAGAAAAAGATGAAAAAAGAACTTTTGATTGTTAAAACTCTTCGATACTATGACACCGATACCACTTCAAGACTTTAACAATACTAATAAAAAAACTTTTATCACAATTACTAGATGTAATGACATTATCAAGTATCTGTACAGGGCATGAGCAAATACAGCGTAAGCTTGCTAAATTAAATTACTTTAACCGACAGGATCCAAACAAAAGTTTTTTTTTTCTCCTTCATCCCATTTTAAATCCATGCTACTAGCCTAATCCTAGATAGCGCTAAGCTAGTTTGCCTCTCAGGTTCGGCATCCTCATTTGAAAACTCCCTTTCGTGTGTTGCTAGCATGGCGTTAGCCGGCCAACAGCTGAGGCGTTAGCCAGTCAAATACTCCTGTTGCCCAAGTAGATCGGACACATTCCTCTCTGACGACAGTATCTTATGGCCGTGACTTATTAGCGCATTATACGAGGAACACGTATCATGAGATTCATGGATGTTAAATGAATGAATGAGCAAATGAAATGCTAGTTGGTTGCAATAATCTTTTCTTCCCACACACAACTTGCCACGGCAGGTCGCAAAGCCCATTTGAAGAGGCACTCAAGGTCGCAAGCGCTGCCGTGTAAACGTGATTCAAAGTGAAGCGGAAGAGGAGGCCATAAATCAAAGTGTCGACGTCCCTGCCGCGGTCACCTGAAAGCGTCGCAACTTTTTAACGTCCACCAAGTTTTTCCCGCTCACAACTTTAAGGCGGCCAATGATTTGACTTTCAAGGGAAGGTGAAGAACGCCATGTTGCTTACTTGGAAGGAAACTTGGGAATTTATTTCAAGGGCCACACAAATTAAAAAAAATAAAAAAAGAAAGAAAAGGGGAACTTGAAATGCTATGAAATGAAAGTTGTATTTTATGAGGGAAAAAAATATTATGTTTTAAAATATTATAATAAAACTTTGCAGAGGACAATCATAAAGTTACTACATTAAACATAAAGTTATAAGATACAAGTTATCATAAAAAAAAAAAAAAACAGTCAAAGTTCCACAAGAGGAGCAATGGAATGTTTAGTATTTTTTCCGTAAACAATAATATAATGAGAGATTAAAGTTGGATGTTCAAAGGAAAATGTTATATAATAATAATAAAAATAATAATATAAAAATAAAGAAGACTTCGAGAAAAGAAATCGTAATTTCTTTGAAAAACGGAAACATTTCTACATGAGCGACATTGTAATGATATTTATTTTTTTTTTTAAGTATACCTGAACTCATTTTTGCGTTATAAAGCTTATTGTTTGTCTTGCTGCTCCTTTTGTCTAAAAATCACAAACAGCTCCACTCATCACTCTGCTGACAAGCTGAGAATAACTTTACGGCCACTGGCTCCCAAGCACACATGCATATGCGCATACAAACACGCACGCACACGCACACACACTGTATTATATTCCTGCAAATACGTCAATGATTCATGGCTAACGGCTAGCGTCCGTGTTGTTTTGCCCACAGCGAAAAGTCCGTGTTTGATGTTTTCATCTGCGCACTGATTGTTTTTAGTCTCACGGGGAGCGGAACATTGTATATTACCTCACTATTGCTTCGAACGGCTCGGGAAAGGGAACAAAGCTATCGGACTGGAATGGAAATCAACAGGTGTATGTCTAGAGATTTGATGAAGCAGCATGTGGCTCGTTATCTAAGGCCATTCTTAGTTCCAAGTAGATTTTTTTTTTCCCCTTCGGAGTTTAAATCGGAGCCTTAAGCAGTGGCGGGAGACAAATGATTCATGTCTTGTGTTATGTCTCTCGAAAGGTGGAAAATTGCCAGGAAGTATCCGAGTGATAACAGAGGTGGGATATTAAATTTGTGACATTGTAACACTTGTATTACGGCTCGCCTAAAAACTAATTATATAGTTATGAGGTCGTATCTGTGCCAGAAATGAGACAGGTTCTGCCTCATCCCTATCGCAAGGAGAAGTTAATGAGACGTTGTCCTAGGACTGGGTAATTAAACGAAATTCAATTAGGATTACGATTATTACACTTAATGATGACAAAATTGGCATAAACAAAAAAAAAAAAAGCGATTATATAACATTGATCAAATAGTATTCATTTTACAAAGTCTAATCAAATTAGTCAATAGTTAGCATAGTTTAGTTTAAAATTTGCATTTGAGGAATATTTATTTATTTATTTATTTATTTTTTTGGCACAATTTTTTGGGTTTTAAATAACAAATTTTATAAATCCCATTTGTTCCAAAAGGAACTTAAATAATTATAGTGTTTCAAATAATTGATTTGTCTTAATATTTTTTATTTATTTATTTATTTATTTTTACACATAAACATTTTCTTCTTTTATACGGCGGCAAATCAAAAGGAATAAAATGCAGGATCACTTTGAGAAAAAAAAATGTTTTGACCCCCCCGTCGAACTGAAAGCAAGTGTCACAGCAACCGATGCAGGCCATTTTGCAGGATCTCTGCGTGAAACACATTCTCATCAAGCGGGAAAGTCATCAAGCTGAACAGGAATGAATCCATCTTGGAGCGTCCACTTGTCCACTTGTGTCATGTTTGAGGATGTTTGCCCGCAAAATTGCTTATTGATTTTCTTTTTTTTTTTTTGGGTGGGGGGGACTAAGCAGTTCTCCTGCTCTCTCATTTGGCCTTTCGCGCTCTCGTTTATTGACTTTTTTGTGTGTGAACATCATCGCTTTCATGTCGGCTGTGTTGGAAATGTTTGTGATTTATCTTAGTGCTCAAACAATGATTTTCATTACACTTCGGTGGCGGGGGTCACGGAAAAATCGTTAAAAAAATACCAACAGAAAAGTACACACTTAGTGGAGTGTATTTCATGCTGGAGATTTGCCAACGTCCTTATTTCACAGTCATTTCATTTCCTGCTCTGTGATCATTGTCACACTTTACATCTTAGTCATCATTAATCATTCTGTGGTGGCATCACAGAGAAAACAAATTTTTAAAAAAATGAAGAAAAAAAAAGCCCCAGTGAAAATGTTATTTCCATTAAAATTAAGCTGAAATTGAAAATTATAATTACTATGAACTCATGAATACTTTTTGATGTTTTTTTTGGGGGGGGGGGGTTAATTCAATTTGGTTTGTGTATTATTTTGAAACATTGTAATATAAAGATAATAGTGTTGAGGATATATTTTCATTTTCATTTTAGTATCTATTCGAATTTCAAAAATATTTATATTTTTTAACAATTTACTACTTTTTGTTTTTTTAATTTGATTGATTTCAATTCCTAAATTGAATTTGTAGTTTTATTTTTATTTTTAAATTATTTTTCTTTCAATATCATGAGATTTTTTCTTATAATATTGTGAGCTTTTCTTTTCTTTTTTTTTTTTTACATCGCCAACCTCTGCACATGACCATGATGATAATTCTCATATCATGAGACTCATATTGTGATGATATCGTATATCGCAATCTTCCTAGTGCAGCATTTCGCAGGCCGTTGCCCTTTGATTTCGCATATAGTTTTATTAAGTACAGCACCGTCATAAATAGATATTAGAGATTATGAGAGAACTACAGGACTGCCTGACATTAGCATAGACTGGAACTACCGAGGGATAGTGATGCGCTTGTATTAATAGCGGCGTGCATGCTTTTTGCCCCCAAGCCAACAAACGTGTAGTAGCCGGACGTCAAAGAGAATTAAAGGTCCGCCGCTTGAGAGCAAACGAAGACCGTCTCTGACTCGCTGAACGGTGCTGCTTCATATGCTTTCGACTTCAGGCCAAAGTTGCCATTAAAAGCGGAGCAAACTCATTTTGTGTACAACTTGCGACTTATACTGAACCATGCGGGCTAAAGTATCGGGATGTGTGGTTATTTTATAGGCTGAGGGTGAAAAAAAACAACTAATTCTACAGCAGTAAAGGGTCGTCTGGCAGATTTGTTTGTCACCAAACTAAGTTAAGCATGCTTTGATGGACTGTTAAAAGAAAAAAGCCAGCCTGAGCACGTCACTTGTCCTCAAAGAAAATATGAAAAAAATTTAAAAAGAAAGTCCAAATGTAATATCAAATTCAAAAGTGTGATTTATCGATATATATTTCAAAAAAATACCTTTAAAAAACATTTTAATGAAGACATGGAAGCCCAAAATTCGAAATCTTGATTTAAAAATAGAATAGAATAAGAATTTTGTTTTGTTTTTAAATGAGCACGTCTATATGGTAAAAATAAAAAAAATGGAAAATGTGATTACACAATAAAAATACGATGTAAACATCTTTCATTAAAAATAAATAAATATATAGAAAACTATAACGCCATCGTAAACGTTTAAATGGTAAAAAAAAAAAATCTAATGCATTAAAGTGGAAAAATGTATAAAAATATATTTTAAAAATACATTAAGTAGGTAAGTAGGTAGGTAAGAAAGTAACGGATACATGTACTCATAGACCTTGCATTGTACAATAGTTCATACTAAAAAATATATACTGTTTAACAAAATAAATAAATAAATGTTTTCTTAAACTACATTGCAAATAAAACAGAGTATAAAATAAAATAATACCAAATTGTCCTGCTACTAAGAAACATAATTACGCATGGACAACTCGGGGGGGCTAGTCCATCCGTAACTGCTTAAGAGCTGCTGTCCCAAGACTAAAGTCCACTCTGCATTCCTTGCTGAATGATTCTTATTTTTTACACTTTGCTGCTTCAAAAGAAATGCTTATAAAAAGCCTACTAGAACATCTGAACTTCATTTAAGGTTAACTTGAAATACTGGAAGGTGTGTTGGAATAAGCCTATGAACCCAGCACAGCCTCATCCTCAGTTATAAGAGGGTGTGCAGACTTTCGCAACCACATGATCGCTATAGTTGTTTTTTTTTTTTTTACCAGATTCATATTTTTCTTTTCATTTAAAGCTTTCCATTATAAAATTCAGCTATAAAATTCACATTAGTCATCAAAGTGTTGATCTTTGAAAAGGGTGCGTAGACTTTTTACATTCACTAAATGTTACAGATTGGTGATTTTTTTTTCACTTTATTTTCTACTATAAATAATAATATTCGCCCTGGTCAGAAAAGACAATTAATGCCCAGAAGTCAATTCTTCGTGTTCATGCAATGTGACATCGCAAGTCGAGTTTTCTGTGCCTGTTTGGCCTGGTTGTGATACGCACTACATTTCAAAGCTATAAGGGAAGATAACATGACACAACAGTTCACTCACAATAACGACGATACAGTGTGAGACGCGCTCACAGAACTCGTACGAACAATACATGATGACATCACACCTAAAGATTTAAATCGGCCGTTATCCCGCTGCTAAATGCGTACAAAGATTTCCCGTTTGGTCAGAAGTGGAACGTCAATGGCAGTGCATTTAAGCTTGGATTCATGAAAATGGCTTTTGTTGTTATTCAGGATGCAAGCGGAAGAATATTGATCCAAGATCCAAGGCGCGATTGTTGTGGAAGAAAGTCAAATTCATTGGGGTTTTTTTCCCTTAGTTGATATCGCACCGATTTTTTTTTTTTTTAAATGCATTTGGACTTACCTTCACTTGTGTACAACAGTCATGTGCCGTCCTTCTCCAAGAATATCGCCATCACTGTCGTAAAAAAATGGATAATTTTCCTTCATTTTCAAAAGTTTGTCTGGGTGTGAGGAGACAGTCTTTCTCCATGGTAATTTTTTTTTTCATGTCACAAAATACTGCTTTTGTCCAGATGTTGTCACAATTTGAAAGTAAAAGGAATGAAAAGCAGACTAGTAAGTTGAAAGGATCGAATTACCTTGTTTTTCCCACTTATGGCTGTCTGAAACTAATCTTCTAGCTGCATTGTTGGTCTTCCTCTTCAGAAATTCTCTTGTTTTCTTTTTTTTAATCCTTTGAGCTGTCATCTTCCATTTTGTTGGAAATACTGTGCTTGGTCTGTCTGTGACAAACTTTTCTGCACCAGACAATATCAATATGCTAATGTTGCATGGCGTTTTTTGTTTGTTTGTTTTTTTCAATGTAAGAGTGCCTTTTTCTGCATATTGCTACTGCCAACATGGCTGCGTACACAAACGCACGCGGGCGATCAGTCACATGACGTCCGGAGCAATAACGATCAACTCAACACTGCCATCTGGTGGCCGTGGTACGGTTCATAACCAGACTCCGCTGAGCACTTTGTGTCCTTTTACCGGGCGTTAATGAAGACTGGCTGTGGCTCCTCCGAAGGTGGCATTTTCGGCTGCAGACGTCAGTTCCCGGCGCCACACGACCGCACGTGGTGTCCAAATTCAAATTATTCATGTAAAAATTTCACCACGGTTTATTCGGTCCAATGAGGCTACATGACGAGGAGCCTTTGAAGGCGCCGAAGTACCCAGTCTGCGAATCATTTTTCCAGAATTTGGCCGTGTCCGAAAATGCGTCCTTCGGAGGATGCAGCTTGCGAATTTGGACAGAGCCGAAATTACAGCAATACAAGAACGAACGAAGGGAGCGATGGCACCGGTGACTCTTGTTGCTGCTCTTACCATGCATTCGAACAGGAATAAGCAAATTCAGCTATTTTAATCACGAACATAAAACATAATTTAATGTAATCATAAATTGTTATTTACGTACTCATGCAGGGGAAAGGAATTTACACCAGTGGGCAGCATCGAGGCACTGCCTTCCTTGCCTCGCCTGACCGCACGTCCCTTTCGAAATGTAAATTATATACGTTAGAATTAAAATTAAAATACGTTAGAATACAATAATTTAAATACGTGCACGACGTTTGATGGCTGTTGTGGAAATCTATTGATCTTAGATTATATGTGAGCAGACAAAAGCCGGACTCATGTGATTTTTATTTTGTTCTTAAATAAATTCATACAATGAATTATAAATAAGTGGTGTAATAATAAGCCTAAAGATAATTACATAGTGCAATGCGAATAGTAAATAATGAAATAAATTAAATATTTCACTTCGAAAATTGGCATTTTTGAACAGGCGAAGATCAGCCGTCTGGCTTCTGACTTTTGAGGACCCGTCAGAATCCAATATGGCGGCGGCCGTACGCGTGTGTTGTGCCCTCCGTATCGTCGTTGGAGGTGATGTATTTGTCATTTATCTTCTTTTTTGGGTTATTTACAGTCTGATTTGTCGCTTTTCCGTGGTGTAATACGGTGCTTGTGATAAAAATGTGACGTCCGTTCTTCAATCGTGTCAAATCCAAACACACACATTAGGACCGTACCTATTAAGGCGGCTGGTCTGTGTTTGTTTTTTATCGATGTTGTTGCTTGTGCAATTTGAACGCATTTGATGTAGACTTGCACTAACACTCACTGCATTTGTTTAATCACTGCTACGTGTCTCCTCAACTGCAGCTCCCCTCCAGCTGATCAGCCGAACGACGGCCTCACCTTCTCTTATGCCAGCGCCGTATTGGCAATCAAGCAGACATGGAAGCTTCTTCAACAAGCGTAAGGATAAATATTAACATCAGGACATAAAGCATTACCAGCGGAGCCTATTTAAACTGTGTTTGCTAACCAAAACTGTGGCACCAATGGCGGCACTTATCTTGCATGAAAATGTATTTCTTGTTTTGCCTCCTACTTCCATATCTGTGGGGGCTTATTTGCACTGGATCAGAATATGATGCCTTTTTTTTTACATTTGAGCCTAGCAACAGCCTTTGTGAGCATTTACATTTAAAGGTGATCATTTGCTAAAGTGCCATGTCGTTTGCGTACTTGCTCGTACCTAGTGACGGCCGAAGAGCTTTGGAAAGGCGTGCTGGCCGAGTCAGGGGCCGGTGCCAGGAAGGGCAGAGGGAAGCGAACCAAACGCAAGTTGAAGCGGGATCTGAACCGAGGCCAGACCATCGGAGAAGGTGACGAAGACTTTGCACCACTCAAGTGATCAAGAGTGAACTTTTGGAGACAATTTTGTCCCTGACTTGACTGCGTAGGTCACGGCGGTTTCCTATGGCCCGGTCTGAATGCACCGGTGTTAAAAGACGGCGCCGTGCAGAGTATGAACCGCAGAGGTCAGGCCGAGCAACAGGAAGTGCAAGCTGAACTTGGTCCGTATACACGCACACGCTCTTTTGTTGATATTAGGAAATAAAATATGAAAATATGCATTGATGTTGTTTCCGCCCTTGCAGTGCGTCAGCGAGACGAGTGGGAGAGGAGGAAGAGGATGAAAGTGAAGCGGGAACGAGGCTGGACGGGCAACTCCTGGGGCGGCATCAGTCTGGGCCCGCCTGATCCCGGACCTAATGGAGGTAACGTTTATATATATATTTTTTGTTTTTTAATTAATTTTTTTTGGAACATGTTTAATGACTGTATGAAATTTTGGGGGAGGGATTCAGTAGTTTTGGGGGGGTAATTTTATTTTATTTTTTTTATTAAATGGGTGCTTTAATTAAAACAGAAAAGAGGTTTTATCAAAAAAGTATATTTTTAAAGGTCACTCAGAGTGATGCCAAAATGGCTCATGGTTACTTTTGGTTCAGCTGGAAAGTAGCGTCACAAAATTTTTGTTTTGTTTTTTTTTTTTTTTAGAGACCTACGAAAACTTCGACTCACGTGTTATTGAGGTGAGTGATGTTCGTTAGCCACCAATTGTCACACTAGTGCGCGTGCAATGGCGTACTGATCGTTTAATCTTTTGTATATAGGTGTGTGTGTGTTCATAATTGTGTAAAAAAGATGGTGAAAGACATCTAGCGAGGTAGACAAAAGAAAATGTGTGAGGGAGTATAAAAAATAAGACGAAATAAAAGAACAGAGAGGTGATGATGTCCATGACCACCAAGCTTGTCAGTTGCCTCAGCTTTGCTTCAGTTTAATAAATGCGGATGTCATTATTTTCTTCTTATCAGTGAAATGTGCAACCTTGAAAGCAAAATGGTTGAATGAAAGCAAGTCTGCTCCGCATCTTTGACTCGCATGAGACGAGAGTGGGCTAGCACTGAACTGGGTGGGTTTCATCCCACTGGCCTCTTCTCTGTAGTGAATCAGTGCTGCCCCCTAGTGTTTGGAAAGCCTTGGTACACTTTTTTTTTTTTTTTCCCCAATATGCATGAATGTCCTTAATCGATTGTTGTTGTGTCGCAGGTGAAGAGCGTCTTCAATATGACGGCAAAAGAGGGCAGGAAGAGGTCCATCAGCTGTTTGGTCGCCGTGGGCAACGGCCAAGGCGCCGCAGGTATGATAAACTTGCCGGGCGCTTCTTTAGGTCCAACTGGACGCAGTGCGGTTGTCCACCTCTGCAGATCACGATAAAAAACATGAAATAGTAGAAGATAATGTTGTCTTAAAAAATTTATTTAAATGATCCTCTTTTGCGAAGCTTTTAGGGCTTATTTTATATTAATGCTTTATGACAATATTTATGTTGGCTCATTCAGCGAAAAATAAATCAATTTTCCGCTTTCCATCTTGAATCTAAAGTTGACTCAGCTCAGCGCCCTGTGGCCTTTTATTTCAACACTGGTCTTTAGAGGATAGATTAAAAGGGAATAATTGTCAGTGCAAGTGAAGCTGTCAATAACTAGTTATTTTTCCTTTCCAATTTTTTACAAGGTCACAATGTGTGAATGAGGAGACCAAATTTTGTGTGCAGGTTTTGCCTTGGGGAAGGCGGCAGACAGAAACACAGCTCTGAGGAAGGTGAGGGCGCTGATTATAAAAGTCTTTGACATTATGATCGCCTTGAACATTGCTTTTTGTTGCGCTTCAACTTATTGGCAGAGGTAATCGTCCTGTGGTGTCGTTCAGAGCAGAATTTTTCTTTCGGCTCCTAAATTACAGGCTTAATCGTTCAGATATTGAATTGCCTGTTCTTGTTTTTTTATTGACTTTCAAATCCTAATTGCTACTTTTGTTTGTGTGTGTTTGTGCAGGCAAAGAATCGAGCCATCCACTACTTGTACTACATAGAAAGATACAACAACCACACTAGTAAGTACACACTTGCATTGTTAGTCGCCACTTTGGAGAAGCGAACTGTAGGGGAAAAATTGTTCGCCTTGAAATGTACAATTGGCTACTCAAGTGCCATTTAAGATGTCAATGAGGCTTTTTGTCCGCCTCGCTGTCAGTCAACTCAGCACGTTGACATAACAAAGTGAGCAACACGGAAGGTTTGGCCTTTTTTTTTGTTTTTATTGTTTTCTGCTTGAGTCATGTTGTATGATTCATAAGGCACACAATGTTCCCAAAAGCTTTTATTTGTCCGTCATTTAATTGTCTTTTTTTTTCCCCACAAGATGAAAAACAAATAACAAAAGTTAGAGCAGCTCCATGGTAGTTGGTTTGATCGGGGCTGACTAAACTGCAATGTTAGAATATTTTTTTCCAGAGGATAAAGAATATATGTCTGTGAGCATTTCATATGCTGCCTGTATAGTGATGGTAACCCTGTATTTAATTTGAGAACAAACAAATGGGGGGAGGCAAGCACACAATAACAAAATCTGTTTGTGTTTGTCAACAGTTTATCACGACATCGAATCCAAGTTTAAACGGACGACGCTTCGTATGAAGAAACAGAACAAAGGTACTCGGTTTGTGGCACAACAAAGGGTTTATTGTCATAGTTTAAATGATTTAAAAAAAGATGCTTTTCTTTTCATCCGGTGCGTGCGTCTAGGTTACGGCCTTCACTGCCACCGCGCCGTCATCACCATGTGCAAGCTGATCGGCTTGAAGGACATGTACTGTAAGGTGGAAGGATCGGTCAACCTGCTCAACATCACCAGGGCGCTCTTCTCCGGCCTGTCCAAGCAGGTAATCGATGGCAGGCGCTTGTTCACATCATATCATATCATACACTGTAGTATTATTGTTTTGCTTAAATGGTTTAAAAAAAAAACTGCACCAAATATTGATTATGGTTTAAAATATGTTTTGCAGTATGTAGTTATATTATTATGAATGCTGTTTATTTCAGTACCATGGTAAAAAATATCTATATTTTGGGCTGAAGGAAATGTATATATTTATTAGCCTAATTTCATGTTCTTATAATAAATGCAATTACTATTGAGAATTTAAATAATCAAATAATTGTGTCATGCATTATAACGATTCTTTCATTCTTTTTAATTAATTCAGTATTAACAAACTATATCTCACAAATAAATTTTATCGACATATTTGTATCTTGTATTTATGTAGTTATATATGTTATACTTTCATAGTAATTTGTTTTAAAGATAAAGATGACGATGTCCTTTTGTGTAATTATTTAAAAATAATTCACTCATTATTATTATTTCCATCCTCATCCATCTTCCAGGAAACGCACCAGATGCTGGCAGACAAGAAGCAGCTCCACGTGGTGGAGTTCCGTCAGGAGCGCGGCCCGCTGCCCATGGTGGTGGCGTCCCCCGAGGAGGGGGTCCGGGCCCAACCGGAGCCCGAGGACGAGATCCCAGACACGCGTCTGCACTGGGACGATGTCCGTGCCTCCCAGGGACTCAAACGCTCAATCTGGGCGGGCGTCAAGAGAACCATCTGGTAGAACTGCAATTTATGTGAAAAGCTCTTTTGTTTTTTTCATTATTTTCTAATTCTGTGAATGAATTGTATAAATATGATGAGAATCATGATTACATGTCACAGGCCACCACGATATCTGTGATGTGCATTAAAATAAAATATCATTTAAAAATTCACTGGATTTCTTTACTCGTTCTTGAATTCTGCCATCAACTAAATAATAATTTTGAGAGACTTTTTATGTCACAATGGCTGACCGTTGGCCCTTGACGCTTTTCTGTATCCTGTTATGATAGACTTGTCCACCCAATTTCATATCATTAGTTCTAACCTGTATCAATGGCTCATTTCTTTGTGCTTTCCAAGAGCTGAGTAAAAAAAAAAAAAAAAGTGCCCTAAAATAATCAGTATACACAACATACGGTAGTTTTCAGTGTCGGTGGAACCAACGTGAAAACCAGGGAGCAACCCAGGAGTGGAAAACAAGCCTGACAAACTTGTTTGGTTCTATTTGTTGAGAATACAAAGGAGCAACAGAAAATAAGTAAATGTTTACAAAAAAAATAAAAATGGGCTTGTGTGGCTAACTACGAAATGCTAATACTATGCTAATTGAAATGTTCATTCAGAGGACTGTTGTTTTCAGAAGTGTTTCCACCGCAGGGACGACAGGACGGCGTGAATGAAGTAGAGCAGCGTGGCCATGAAGGCAAACACCTGCAACACACACAACAATAACGCACCAGAAATAGGATAGCTTGAGCTACTGCTCGTGTGTGTAAATGTTCTGACCACAGCAGCGATGTCAATCTGGTAGATTTGGAACGCTCCTGATTTCATAACGAAGGTGATGAAGGCTAAATTGACCCCAGCACTGAGGTAGAACAACGCAGCCAAAGCGTGATAGGCAAAATCCTAACACACACACACACACAGGAGGGTAAAGGAATTACTAATCACGTGTCCTCATTCTCCAATCAAATCACAATCTTGTTTTAGTCCCATCTGATTGGTCAACACATTTTGACAGGCGCAAGTAAATTTATACTTAATTATTTTTTTTTGTGCTGATTCAGAATTTGCGTCACGTTTTCATAATAATGATGTAACAATCATTTAATGTCAAATCATGTCGATTTAGTGAATTAAGGGTTAGATTCAGCAACAGGTGGATTTCTGGGAAAATGCAAAAAAATGAAAACATCTCAAAAAACATCATTCTCCATTCTCATTATTTTTGAAAAATTCTTATCCACCGAAACGCCTCATCTCATTCTCTATTTTTGGTTTTCGTGCTATCACTCATCTCATTCTCACATGCTCATCTCTAAATCTCATCTCCTCTCCATTTTGGTCATGTGACCTTACAGCGGCGACCCACGCCGAGCCGTTCTTGTGACACCCGGCGATGAAGATGACCACCCAGAGGAGGGTCATGACGAAGCAGAAGACGGACACGAACATCACCCAGCCCAGAGGGTTGGGGGGGTCCACGTGGGTGGACGCCACCAGGATCCACACCAGCCCACCTGTCACCTGCACGCAACCAGGAGGTGAAAACATCACAAATTGCATTTTTTTTTAAATTTTTTAGTTCATTCTACATCCTGCATTCTGTGCAAATAAATTGGAATTTGAAAACATTTTGCAAAATGAATTGCTGTTTTATACGAATGGTAAGACCTGGCAATAGTTCAAAGTCTGGTTTGAGCAGTAAAGCAAAAAACAAAAATCTCTAGATTATTTCTGTACATTGCCAAAAACTGCCACAAACAGGCTCAATGTGTATTAAAAACACACATGGCTTGAAAGTCAATCAGTCTGTCTTTTTTTTTTTTTTTTGGACACATTTCTACAAAAACTCAAAGGGCTCACGTCGTTATTTTACTTGATTTTGCTACCTGCCGGCTCAAGAACCGATTCGCCAACAAGGCCAGCAGTGTGTTTATGTAGAAACATCTTTCTTACACCAACTATGTATTCAGTCACAGAATGTCTCTCATAGCAATAATCCAAATGAAAGCGTGTGTCATGTGAGCTTTCTTCATATAAAGGATGTCACCATAGGTGAAGGTCACTCACCAGTTCGGGCAGGTAGAACAAATCGGGCACGGTCACGCATATTGCCAGTCCGCTGGGAAGACTCCCCATAGACTGGGTAGTGGTCGCCGCCATCCTAGAATAGTCGGACCCTTTTTTTTTTGTCCCGGTCGGTGGGGACTAAAGGAGCCGTAAGCAGGTGGAAATGCCACAGAGGCGAATTTAGCCGACAAACCAGTTCTGGTATTGTTGGTGTTTCCCACATGTCCATATAACGCCCTCTTTCTTTCTTTTTCTTTTTTTTTTCTTTTTGAGCAGCTAAGGTGAAATTTTGTGGCCCCGGGGGCCTAAGTGGAGACAGATGGAATATTGTTTGCGTTTTACACACTGGACAAAAATCTGTCAGTATGCGAGAATTGCTTCTAATGCAGCAAGGCAAGGTTGCGGCTTGTCAATAGGGGGCGCTAGGATACCGCCCCTCCACTGCATGTAATTCCAAATCGGCAAACATTTAAATGCAACTAAGACAAGTCGGCCAACTAGTGGTGAATGGTAATATTACAACTCAAAGCTATACAGTGGAAAAAAACAATTTACGGGGATAGGGGCTGGGCTGAGCCGTGAATAGCAAAAACTCACATGAAATTTTTGCCCATTGAAATGCATTGCGTGGGGAAAAAAAATAATTTGTAAGCCCTAACAAAAATTCAACCAAAAATGCCAATCATGCTCCAATATACATTTTCCATGTGTCTTTAAATATTTTCAGTTCAATAATATCTCTTTAAATTCATGTCGCAACATTTTTTCACTTCTCTCTTTGTTGAGTCGTAAATAGTCTGCAGACACTTTTGGAAATTCCTTATTTTATTTCACATTGTAGATTTGTAAATATATGCGGAAAGTGGAATCATCAAGTATATACAAAAAAAGTGAGCATTTTCAGACATGTAACAATCACGTCGGATCCATAAAAAACATGAAGTGATCCTTTCAAAAATAAAAAGTAGGGTTGAAAAGCGTGAGGATGTTTTACAGGCTGGTTGTAAACACAAAAGAATGAAATTGGGAACATTTTGCACACGCGTAGCAAAAGGTCACCAATATTGTCGACATTTCGTTTCAATTTTTATTGAGAAAAAAAATGGACGTTATTGTAAAACATAGAATGATCATTGGTAACATTTTGTGTGTTCATGACATTTTAGTAGACAATCATATAAAAAAAAAATGTTGTAGCTCGTGAAAATGGAGGACGCGCTGCCAAATTGGTTTGGCTGATTTGGTGTTTTTATTGATTTATGTTTATCAAATCATAAAGCCATATTTAAAATTGATTTGAATTGAATATCCATTATAATTCTTTTACATTTCAGAAACGGACATGCGGTGCTAAAAATGATAAATGAATCCCACATTTCAAAGAAAAGGTCACATTAAGATATTTTTTTTAATCTAAATGTAAAGCTTTGCCTGCTTTTTTGCATTTATTTTTTTTTTATAATTATTATTTTTACAAAATTTAAAAACAGACAAATGTATTATGTATTCTAATTTAGCAAAGCAAAATTATGTTTATATATGCATGTTAAAAGATTTGCAAAATCCAATTTTAATTCTGTTTGAACTGGAAGTTGTTTTACAACACTCACACATGGCCGATGTGTAATGCTAAATTTTTTGTCAAATTGTGTCAAAAAAAAAATTCCAATGCATTAACATTTTTTAATCGTAAAAATATTTTCTTGTTATTTTTTTTTTTTTAATGTTTCTCCATTTAATGAAAACAATCAGATTTAAAATTTCCCCAAATTTTAAAGTGACGATGACTTTTTGAATTTTTATTTACTTTGTCATAAAAAACACATTTGTTTTTTATTCCAACCTGACATAAGCCTTCTGTGAAAAAAAAAAAAAAGTCTTGTTGGGCAAAACTGGAAAAAGGAAATATGCTTTTTGGATGCCAGATTTATCATAATTTAATATTATTTGCAAATTTGATTAGTAAAACTCTCACATGTGACACTTTGTTTGCTGCTCATTCAGTCATGTGACTTTTGTAACTTGTCTGTAACAGCTTATATAAAAAAATCTATCTAATAATAAAAATATGATTAAGTGGTTCTGTGTTCAGGACAAGTCGACTGACATTTTTGGGGTCCCCTTTAGGCTCTCTGCCATCGGATGGCGGAGAAGATGGCGTGCAGGAAGTAGAGGAGCGTGGCCATGTATGACATCACCTGGATGACATCATAAGCACGGATCAGCAGCAGGTCAGTATTAGGCCAACAGAATCAAGAAAAAAAGGAGCTGGCCTTTTAAAAGATGTCTTACTTGGAATGAAGCATCAATACAATATAATATAATATAAAAATATATAATATAATATAATATAATATAATACAATATAATATAAAAAATATAAAAATATATAATATAATATAATATAATATAATATAATATAATATAATATAATATGGATTTTAAATTAGTCAAATGTTTAATTAATTGAATAATAAATAAAGGGACAAAATGTTACCAATTTTTCATTTGAAATGATTGCAGGGCAAATTCATTATGTGTTTTATGATTATTACTTTTTCTAAAAAAAAAAAAAATAAAATTTGATTTTTTTTTTTTTAATTTTATGGGCATTGAAAAAAAGGTGGACACGCTGCATTAAGAATTAAAATTTTAAGCAATTTAAATACTTTAATCATATTTTTTTTAAATGTTGGGAAAATGACCCCCAAAAAATTTTAATAATAATAATAATAAATTAAAAAAAGGATCCTTTGATACATTTGTTTTTACATTTTCAAGAAATATTCCTTTTGTAATTAAAAAGAAATCTACAGTAAATATACAATATTAACATAAAGTTTGTTAACTGGAGGCTGTTGTGTAACATTTGTAATGGTGACATCTTTACGCTAAAAACGCTTAATTGTTCACAAAATATTTTTTAAAAATCGCAAAGAAATCAATTTAAAATAATATTTTAAGAACTACTATTTAAAAACCTGGAAAATAAATCTTTTTCCCACAAATGAACTTTTTGAGCGTTTGTGTGAGACCCACCACGGCGGCTATGTCGAGCCTGTAGATTTTAAGGCCTTCTCCGATGAGCGGCACAATGGACAGGGTGCCCCCCGAGTTGACGGTGACCCCCCAGCCTTTGAGCACGGTGATGTAAGCCAGGATCACCGATGCGCTCAGGTAGAACACCACCGCCAAGAAATGGTAGAACGTGTCCTGCAGGATAAAGCGGACGCACGACGGAGCTGAAAATGGAGCGGGAATTCCAACTGTTGAATCTTAGCCAGTCAGCATTTGCGCGGGGAGTGTCTTACAAGAGCGGGCCAGATGCTGCTCTGATTGGCTCCGCACAGGAAGAGGAAGAACCAGAGCGTGGTGAAGACGAAGCAGAAGACCGACACGAACATGACCCACCCCAGTGGGTGGTCGGGGTACACGCGAGTGGACGCCACCAGGATCCACACCAGACCGCCAAACACCTGGTGGAAAGGAACAGAAAAAAATTATCAGGGTTAATTTGGGTGATGCGATTAGGTTTAGATTTATGTTTTGTTTTTATTTAAATAAAAATGAATATGTCTACTAAATTAGGGAGTTTGGGGTTAGAGTTTGCTGTTGTCGGTTAGGCACATTCAATATGACTTTGAGTGAAATTAAGAAAAAAATAAGAATTGGTAACCCCTAACCCTAACGCTAACACGAACCCCTAACCCGAAACCCTAAAGTTTTGTGTTGCAGGGTTAGTTGAGTTTTTTTGTTTTTTTTTTAACAAGCCTTTTGAGCCTGAAGCGGTTCTCAAACAGTTGCTAGCACTTGTCGGCTTCTCCCTTTAAGGAAACCCTAATGGCACTCAACCATCCTTCAAAAAAAAATACTTTCAAGCTACAACCGGCCCCCTCCTTTGACAAACATTCCCACTGAAAGAGACGTGAACACAATACACAATGGTGAATATTTAACCTCACAGTCCATTCATTAAAGCATGAACAAGTTGAATTTTACACCGAGATGAGAATAGAAGACCACCGTTGTTGTCATTTATCATTGCCACCTGTTCTAGTCATGTGATCGCGCACAATGACCAATCAGTCTATGGGCCCATTCATCAGAGCGGAAAATGATGTTGGTGAAGCAGCATGTGGCTCACGTTCTGTATTTCAAGTGAACAATTGTACGGTTATGGTCAACTACATTCCACATATCCACACTGAATACAATTTCTCCCCTTATCTTGAATCCATAGCCATGAGTTAATAAGTAGTGCAGTAGTAGTCCTGTTATGCTTCATAAAGAGACACAAATGCAGTAAAGCTAAGCAAACAGCGACGTTTCTGTCCCGCTCTGTTCTTGCCATGGGTCAATGACTCACAATCGGCACCACACCCCAAATATTAAAAGTGGCTTCATGTACTTCGCAAACATCAAACGCTCTATAAGGAATTTTCTTGGCTAGGAATTTGCTCGGTACACTCGCTGGCCACTTCGTTAGGCACACCACCTCATGAGATTCGAGTCCACGGCAGAGGTGTGACTAGCTTTGCATAGCTTAGTCAGAAAAAAAATAGCTCTTAAGTTAGCTTACTCATCTAGTTGGGAGTCAGTATGTAGCATTTAAACATTTTTTACATTTATTAAAACAAGGTCAAAATAATTAAACACAGTATAATATTCGTAAGCACCTGTTTTCATTCGCTTGCTGTCAAAACATTTTGGAACATCACTTTGAAGAAATGTAAAGAAGACTCCCTCGCAAAGGCTAACCCTCAAGATTTACTGCACTCAAACAATACAAGAAAATTAAATTAGTACATTTTAAAACCAATCAAATCATATCATTTCATCGAACAAAATTCAGCTAGCTTAATGTTAGCATACAATGGGGAAACACCTTAGGGAGGCTAAAGGAAATTAGCATCACTGCTAGCATATAAAAAGAGCATGCAAAAATACTATAGTGCTAACTTGCAAGTTGCGATACGACGTGGTAGTACAGTGAGGGCGTCCATTTCTAAATTTGGACTTCTCTTAATAATATTTGTTTTAATGTACATCACCACGAACCGCTGAGGAAACACAAGCAACATAAGCGCAAATCACGTAGCGATGCGACGAAATCCCCACCACCAAAAGCAAACATCCCCCGTCTGCCGCGCTCCGGTCACTTGTTGTCGGCAAACACACGGCGAGTTTGTCCCAAAACCAGACCAGCAGGTTTTTCCAAGGATCAACCCGACCGGCCCACACCGTAAAAGGAGCCGAGAAGATGCCCGGTTTCGATTTACGCCCTTCCCCCGCCTCTTGGAGTTAATTTTTGTTTTCCAGTTGATTCAAGGGATGTAATCTCTCTTCCTTCTGCCGTGCCAAAGAAAAATGGCCAGCAACTGTGGCAGAAAGGGTGGAGATGAAGCAGGTCAATAAAAGAAAGATCAAAGTCGTAAAAGTTGAAATGCAAATAAGTTTTCACTTTCGAAATACCAATGCATAGTCATGGCTGAACATCATTTCAGATTTCAATGTACCGTAAATGTTATTCCATTTTATTTTTATTCTTTTTATTTATTAAGAGATTTTGTTGTTTTGGATAAAAAATTAAAAAAACGATACTTTTTAAAAATGTATTTATTTATTTAAGTTCACTTTAACTTCAACAGCTACAAAATTATCCCATGAATGATTATGAAAATATTATGGATTTTTTTTTCAATCAGAAAATCAACAATGAAATTTTAATGAAATGTATATTTTTTCAAAGTGGATAGATAACTGCTTTTTTTTACTTTTGGATAGAAAGTTATCTCCAAACGATGATTTAGTTTTTTGTATTGTATCTCCAAATGTGCATCTTTTCTTTTCATCCAAAACAGGTAGAAAATGTTCTGTTGAGATTTTATTTGTGTGTGTGTTTTTCAGTCATGAACAGAAAAATTTGTGTTTTGAAGAACATATCTCTTACACGTTTGTGTAAAACCACACAAAAAAATCTGACAAATAATTGTAAGTACTGTTCCTTATTTATAAAAACAAACAAATCGAGAGACCGAAATGCAAAGATTTTTTGGGTGGTTTACTTTTTCCCTCTGGTAAAAACAATTATCGAGATTAGCATTTAATAAAAACTCCCAATAGTGTGCGTAACTAATTATTCTCCAAAACAAAAATAAAACAGTTTTGTTGCATTTTTTTATGAAAACTAACCGGAAGATATTTGCTTTCCTTTGCTCACGATGCTCAATGTCAGCACAGTGTCGATTCAAAAAATGCAATTAACGTCCAATTATCACGCGCATGAAAGGCCACATTTCCGAGCCTTTAAAGCAAAATGAGGACATATTTTCCTACATTTATCCTGCTCCGGGATATAACCACGATTTAGCTGACCTGACGAGTTTGTTTTTGGTTTGTTCAGTCAAATGTTTTATTTGTCACCGTTACGACGTGACGATGAGCCAAAAAGTCAACAGCAGCCTGCTCAAGTTTGCAGCGAATCCACAAAATGAACCAATGTCTTGCTACGATATTATACAGCACATGTGAACATTTGGATAGTTCTCTGTGAGTGTTTTGTTGTTGCTGTGGTGAGTGACTGGCCTCAACTGCCATGTCTACTAGTTGCCATGGTAACAGTAAATGGAAAAAAATTATTAAATTACCTGATCATTAAGATAATCAAATCAGTAAGATAGTCATTAGCATAATTAAAAATATACATTTTTATTTTTATTTAAAAATAAGTTAGTAAATGCAAAAAACAATAAAAATTATAATATAATGAAAATCAAAAGTATTTTTAAAATATGACAATTTAATAATACAAGTAACATGAAATTTAAAAATTCCTAAGAAAATGTACTTTAGAAAGTACAAATATATTTGTGAAATACAAATGTAATATAAAAATAGAATGATGTATAATTTCCCATCCATACATTATCTGAGCCAAAATTGGCAAGAAAAAAAATTTTTAAAAACTAAAAAGAAAAAACAATGAAAATATATATGAGCTCATATTTGTGAAATAAAATACAAAAAACAGATAATATAGCCCCAAAAAAATCAAGAGAAAATAAAACTTCATTCTAAAAATAAGAATAAAATTAACTTTAATTTGATCAAAAATAAATGTGAAAAATTAACAATAGAAAATATATGAATAATAAAAAATTATTACAAAATACATTAAAATTAAATTTAAAAAATAATTTTAAAATAAAAGCTCACATTTCTTAAGTTATTTAATGTCATGTCATTATCCACACCGCTTATCCTGGCCAGGGTCACGAGAGGGTGCTGGAGCCTATCCCAGCTGACTACGGGCGAAAGGCGCACTACACCCTGAACTGGTCGCCAACCAGTCACCGGGCAGACATAGACACCGTCACTGAGTGGGAACCGAACCCACGCTGCCCCCACACGAGTCAGGCGAATGTACCACTACACCATCAGTGACTCATTTATATAACGATAATTGGAAAATAAATGAATTATCTTTAAAAAATGCAAACCAAAAACGTAAAAGTAAAGACAATTTGAAATAGAAATAAATTGCATTTAAAATAGTAAGTAAAAGAACATTTTATAATAATACATAAAATATTATTTTAATAGAAAAACACCATTAAAGATTGCTAAAAAGATCATCAGCAATTGAAAAATAAAGTAAAAATGAGAAAAATCTTATATTAAGTAAATGTACGATATATGTTTTCTGTAATGATTTTTGGGCCCAGTTTTCCAGGCTCAACATTCAATTCCTCGTCGTGATTGATCAGACAGTCTTGTGTGACTACACAACACTGGTAACTCGCCCCTCACTTGAGAGCAAAACCAAGACAACCCTACACAGCAAACCACGAGCGGAGGAAGACACACAAACACGACACACGCGGCTTGCCATTCCTCTCCGCATCTCAAACCACCACCAAATGACTCACAAACTCTGGGATGAAGAACAAGTCGGGGATGCTGGTGAAAATCCTGCCGCCGGTGGGCAGAATATCTGCCGATGTGGTAGAAGCCATCGTCCCAAACGCACTATCAATGTGTGTGCGTGTGTGTGGCCGCAGAATGAGATGCAACTACTTTTAATATGCTTTTTATGTAAAGGCCGCCTCCCGCACCTCCTCCTCCACCACCTGCCCTCCGCCTACCATCCATGTGTCTTGGTGTGTGCGTCCATGCGTGTGTGTGGGTGTGTGTGTGTGTGTGTGTGTTTGTAGAAGGGCCTATAGAAGGCAAAGTGGCTGTTTACATACACACAAAAAGTGATTGTGAGGCAAGTCGTGCATGTGGGACATGAAAAGGAGATGCAAGTTGTTTGGCTGTGCTTAAGAAAATAAAAGCACAGACAATTATAGTCGAGAGCCCTAAAACAAAAGCACACACAGTTAGCTTGATGCTAACACACAAAGCAAAACGCCATAGACGGGCTAATAAATGCATACGGAAATACTCACAAGCATATATTCTTTATCCTCTGTGAAGAACGACTAGTATTACATCAGAATAAAGTTCATTCTGTCTCCGACTTATAATTAAACAGGCTTCTTTCATCTCAGACGTCTAAAAAGTATTTATTTTGACCACTTCCTGTCATGTGTCCGAATAATTGTGTTCATGTACAGAAGTGTAACATGTGTCACGATACTTTGTTTAACTTGTGATTTTATTTTGTCTCATTCGACAACTTAATAATTATGTCCATGTTGGGAAAAAAAAAAAAACATGCAAAGTGGCCATGTTGTGCACGGGTGCGGCTATTTAGAATGTGTCGTCATGGCAACCACCTACATTGTGTTTGGATGCACAACTGCCAGGAGACACACACAAACACACTAGCGCACGAATTACACGCAAAATACTCAACTGATCCATTGATTGATTTTGTCACGCTCCTGACACGTGTCTCAATGCTTTCGGTTCATCTTTTGCCATTGATTGTATTTATTGTGACAAGAAACTGGTCGCACATAAAAAAAGGTCAAAATATTCTGAGATTAAATTTTTTTAGGTTAAATTTTTTGATGGTCTTGTTTCAATTTCTCAAAAAATTCAGATTTTTTTTTAATAAATATAAGATTGCAACATTTTTGTCAGTATGTTAACTTTTACAGGAATCTGTGCATATTTTGTCAATAAAAAGGTTTTTTCTTGTATTTTCAAGAAAAAAAGAAAGTACAGACTCTCACAAGAAAGTTGTATTATTTGACAGAAATCAAAAAATATTTTTTTTTAGATGAATGCATATTTAAGTGGATAAATGGTGGATTATTATCCGAATAAAGTGTTTTTTTTCTTCTAAAATTATGTTTTTGTAGTACAATTCTGATGTTTTTCAAAATGCCAGAAAAAAAATAATTTCTTGAGAAACAACCTTTTTTTCTCCCTCAAAATTTATTTTTCCTACTACTGACTATTTTGCAATGCAATATTTTTTCATTTTAAGAATGTTTTTTTTTCAGTAAAAAAAAATCATTTACGAGTAGGATGAGAGAAAGTCACGATATTTTGGGATTAATGGTGAAATTTTGTATTAGTCCTATTTAAATTTCTCAAAAAATATATTAGAAAATATATATATATATATATATTTTTTTTTAACTTTCACAACATTGATTTTTTTCCCGCGTCTCCATTTTTTCTCTTTTTTTGTGAAAAAACTCCAAATGACTACTTTCAATTTTAAGAATGTTGTGGAGATACGTATTTTTGTTGGAGAGAGACTTTTTATGAGTTTTCTTCCTCCAGTTTTGGAGGCAGTGGCAGCGGTCGTAGAAAAGGACGACGTCATATTTTTGCGTCTCGTTTTTCTAATCCTCCATAAATGCTCACTTCCTGTTGGACCAGCTGAAAACTTCCTGTCAGTCTCATAATGACCACAATAGTCTGTTTTTTTTGTTTGTGGATGAGTTGAGTAAAATAACAGAAGTATTAGGACACTTGGCTGTTTCCACCGACATGAAATGAAAAAGTGAAAAATTCCCGCTGGCCCATCGATTGCCTTCTAGTTCTTCTTCCACACCAAACTTAGCCAGGTAGAAAACAGACTTTCTTTCAAAATGGAAGAAATCCAAATTAAATCTGTGCTGTTATGTTCTGAGTTTGTTTTCGCGTGACCGATGAGGGTAAAAACCACCGAAGAAGACTGCGTGGTCACCTGGGGGATGGCAATGGAATGTGGAAATACAGGACGGCCCGTGTTATTTGCCCGCAAACACCTGCACTTGTGAGAGTGTGTGGCATAGAGGGGGGGGGTGCATGAGTAATTTGTTTACACATCAGCACTATGTCAATTTTGCACAAAAAGTAGAATAAATACAATAAAGGCTAATATTAGACTTTTTGTGGCCAAGGGCTATTGATGCGGCTCTTCCACCTGCGGCACCTCGGTACTTTGAGGCTGACGTGCAAAGCAGTCGTCCACCGCGTGCCAACCACAAATTACTCGAAGAAGAAGAATTCTAAGCATAAGCATAAATCCACTGTAAATTCAGTTTATATTTGTAAATGCACTATAGACTTTTTTTTAGACTTGTTAAAAAAAATCAGTTCAGACGGAAGAGGGCTGGTGAAGATATAAAAAAAAAATAAGCATTGGCAACATACTGACTTTATTTTCAGAATTCCCTCTTTAAAGTGAGAATTGAGAATAAATTCAGAATCCCGACGAATTTATTTTTTTTCACTGGCCCTAATCCTCTTCCGTAGTTCCTTCAATAGGTTAGTAATAAAAGTTCATTTTTAGCTACCCAAGAAAATTTTATTTAGAAAAATATACATTTTCGATTAAAAATGACGGGATCATAAGGGATTAAAAATGTATTATTACATTTTTTTTAAACAAGTATTTATCACATGCATGAATGAAAGCCCACAAATGTTACGAAGACATTCCAGTGACTGACAACATGGCTTCTTTTATAGCAAACTATAAAAAGAGCGCACACTGCCACTAATAATTAACACACAACACTCCTTTGGTACCCCGTAACACACACACAGTGATGTTGACCTAACGGGTGGAGGCAAAGGGATTCAGCTCAGTGAGCACTTCATTGGCATGCAAAGAAAAATGTGATATAGCCACGCCCACATTGCAGGGGAACATGAGGACTTGCGATTGGACGATGAGGACGTGCTATGCGTGCTGTGATGTTCATGGCTTAGTTAGACCCAAAACATTTAAATAGTCTAATTGTTTAGTCTAGAGTGAATGTTTGAATTAAGTAAATTCAAGAGTTTTGTAACAGTGAACAAACTAAATGATTGAAATCATTCATGATTCTGATTTTAAATGTTTAATAATATTAAAAAAAACTGTAAAGATTCAAAAGACATTTTGTATTAACCTACTGTCAGACATAGTAAGAAAAATTAAATCAATTTAGTATTTATTGTTTTAATGGTAACAGATGTATTGAGGCTATCATCAGTTGGCATCTAAATAAAAACATTACAAAAATATTCATGTGCGTTTAATAATTTTAACACGTCCATAAAAAAAAGGTTTGGTTTAGCAGCGTTCTCGCTTTTGCGCTAGCGCGCCTCCTGTAGGAGGTCAAAAGTCATCTCCGTGATGTCAAAGGCCAGGTGAGTGTGGGCGGGGTCAGCCAGCACCTCCAAGCTCCCTGATTGGCCGCGGGCCCGCTTGAGCGCTTCTAGCGAGGAGATGATGAGGCGGGATCGCTGCTCATCCGAGGGAGGGTCGGCCCAACGGTGGAACGGGAATGAAGACAAGTGCAGCAGGAAGGACACAGACGACCGGAAGGCTTTGGCAAACTCCTGCTTCACCTGCGCCTCGTCTCGCTACGCGCAAACAAACACAAGGCAAACAGACACATGGAAACAAGTACACGCTTGGACACGCACTCAACAACACGCGAACACTTTAAGACGGTAGCCGAGCTCCCTCCGACGGTGAAAACAAGTACTACACACCTTCTGTGCCCTCTTCATGTTGTTTTCTGCATCCATCCAGGCACTCTGATAAAAAAAACACGTCATTTGTGAAGTATTCACCTTTTAAAGTATTTTTTTGTACTTAGTTTCTACCAAAAATTTAAAACAAGATTACAGAATAGCTAATTAGCTATATACCATTAATTATTTGATAAAAATTTTTAGCAAAGTATTTGTGATCAAATAACAGCATAATTATTGTGGAATTTGATTCTTTCTATTTTGTACACAACTTAGGAAAAGGAATTCAATATGCCCTCTTACTGACAATTAAATATGTACACTGCTGTAAATTTTATTTCCTTTTTTTTTCAACATAGTAGAATTTGGGGGGGCATGTTTTAAAAATACACGCAGACTTAAAAAGTTGTTTAAAGGAAAAGTGAAATACAACACTGAAAAGTGCTGCTCTAATGCAACATTATATAAATAATAATCACCGAATGGTGAGTGTGTGTTTTCCTGTATACGCACTCGAAGGGTATCCAGCAGGTCGGGTTGGTCCACGAGCATCGGGAAAGTGGCAAGCACAGGACTGAATATCAAATCTGCACAAAAGAAAGTCGAGGAGTGACGCTTATTTGTGGAAACAAAGAATGTGTGTGTGTGTGTGTGTGTGTGTGTGTGTTACCTGCGTTTTGCATGGTGGGCCGGTCCACCAGCAGCGCATCGGCCAGCAGTTGCCGGTACATGGCCAGCAAAGGGACGCAGCTAAGGCAGTACAGCAGCGTGTCGGGTAGGAGGCTGTAAACAAAAAATACACTCTTGGTTTATTTACACACACACACGCACGCACGTACGTCAACCCTCTCACCTGAGTTGCGTCTTGATGCGGCTGCCGGGCGTCTTGAACTTGACGATGAGTTTGGACAGACGTCGTGCTTTGAGCATCTGCTGGAACACGCCAGCCGCTGCCAGAAACAAGAAGATGCTAATCAATTTTACGATGATAATAATAATAGTAATAATAATTGTGAGGCGAATGGTCAGGTTTGTGCGTTGCTCTTACATGACCGCGCGAGCGAGCCCTCCATGTCGACGTCCTTCTCGTAAGGAGTGCCGCCGCTCACCGAGATCTCATAGGTCCTACGTGCGGGATTACAGAAGGAAAACATCCTCGCTTTTTTAAGCACAAGTCAACAATGGATGACCGGAGGTGTGCCCAAAAAGCAGCAGTCTGCCCCATAGCGTGCATTTTTAAAAAAAAATTAATTGTGTGGTTATTTTAATCAATTAAAAAATAAAACATATTTGCATATTATTTTCATAAACATAAATTTATATGATTAATTTTTCACTTTTACCATTTTTTTCATGTTTTATTTGTATTCATTTTAGCTGCAATTGTATTAATGACTTTATTTTTTTATTATGATCTCTTTATTATTGTTTTTTTAGATTATTTATCATTTAGATATCACATTTTAGATCTTTTCTTTTAGTATGTCTTTGATGTTTTTGGGGTACTTTAATTATTTGGGGGTTTTTTTCAACTTCATTTATTATTTTGTTTTTATTGGGGATTGGGTGAAGACAGAAAAAAAAAATTTGACACTGAATTGGTCTTCCTTGCCAGTAGTTGGTGGTACACTGCTGCTGTCTGACACATCAGCGCATCATCATGTGAGTCAGGAAGACAGAAAGGTCTTTGTTGAGAATTACTGGATCTGTCATTGTATTCCACTACTAGTGGTATCGGTACTTAGTATTGGTATCAGTTGAGTACTCAATAGTGTATACTCCTACTGTGATCGGTCTGAAAAAGTGCTTAGAACAGAAAGAAAGTCCTTTTACTTGTTCTTGTAAAAGCTGCGGCTGGATCAGTTTAGTGCAGAAGACAAAGTTACCCACGATTTGAGACTGTGTGTATGTACCTGTTAGAGAGTGGATTTCCGGCGGCGTCACTCAGTTTGAGGAAGGCCCAACCGCAGCTCAGGTCTCCCCGTTCGCCTGTGGACTAAAACACAGCAAAGAGCGCTCATTTAAACGACCGCTCGGCTCAGTCCCTTCAATTTCCCCTCTTGAGTTCTCGTCATTACGTTGCGTATGAAGGTGACGCCGAGCTCAAAGAGGATACCGAGGTCGGGGTTGTCGGCGTTGCAGCGTAGGAAACAGTCTCCGTCCAGCAGGGCCGGCAGGACGCCGGTGGTCTGCGACAAACACAGGACTTGCGTCAGTGTAACGAGAAGTCGTCTGCAACGTACAAAAGGCGACGCCCGCGTACCCTCGGGGAGAAGAGCCAGGTCCTGGGGTTTTTGGGGTTGTAGGTGGCCCTCACTGTGTGGATGTTACTCAGCACCTGGAGGGTAACAAAAGCAGCATTTTCTGTTTTGTTACAAGTTTCACTAGTGTGTCAAAAATCTATCTAGTACAGTGCTTCTCAATTATTTTCTGTTAAATTTTCAAACCATTGCAGTAAATGACTTTGAAGGATGCCTGGAAATGACCAAAATGGCTGCTTCGACTGGTGTTGCAATAATGAAAAAAAAAATATTGTCAACATACCCGATTCCCATCAAATGCGCAGAGGCGAATGTGTCTGCTGAGAACCTGAACGCCGACCCCGGGTGTGGGGATCCTCTTGCAGCTCCACAGGGTGAAGCAAACGCACGTCCTGGGGTGTCGTGGGCGCACCTGCGTGGCAGGAAGAAGAAAGAGAGTGACGGGACGTCCTGTGGTTACGTCACTCGAATAAACATGTCAGAGGCAAAAAAGCTAAATGTTTTCAGCAAAAAAGAAAGGAATTGACAGAGATGACAATTATACATTTCCTCACCTTGCCAGTGTCAGGATCCAGGAAGAGATCGCTGAAGGAGAGCTGTGATTGGCTGAGCTCCGGTTGCATGAAATGACTTCCTCTGTATTTGGCACCTAAAAAACACAATAATATTAATATGAATATGATTATGAATATGAATATTAACATTAATATTAATATTAATATTGTAAAAGAAGAGCATGCAAGGGTATACAAGATAATGTACTCATCCTAAAGAAACAAATCATTTTATAGGAATAGCTCCTTTTTTTTTTTTTTTTTAAATAAGCTACTGCAATTTTTAGGAAATGCTACAAGCAAGTACTAATCATTTTGAATTAGCCAATGAGCCAAAAAGATAAATAAATTTAACAGCTTCATTTTGGAAATGAAATTAAAAGTCGAGCAACTGCAGCATTTATTTGGTTTAATTTGCTTATAAGGTTTGTAGAATTAAAGGACATTACAGCTAGTAAGAAATGGCCCACCTTAGGTATGTCACATGACCAAACCAGGAAAACAGGTAAGATAAAGCAAGTGATAAAAAGGCCACCTGCTGCCCTCGTTAAATTAAATTTGAGCGATCACTCATACTGGCTTGATAATATATTGCAGATATTCGTCCAACCAAAAATTGACAGCTGTTAGCGGTTAGTTTGTTTTGGACCGGTACGAGACAAAACTAACCTTCATCCACCAGCAGTTTACTGAGAGTGGACGGCCTGAACCCGGAAGGGATGGCGCCCATTGCGGAGAGGACGTCCGTAGCGTCAATCTGTCATACAAACACAAATCATGCAAGTGGAAATCAAAACAAATATCCTGCCTGTTTTTGTCGTTGTTTTTGGGGAACGTGCAGACTTGTACCTCAGTGAGAGCTTTTCTGAAAGTGGACCAGTTGGAATGAGGAGTGGAACTGCGTAAAAGCAAGTCTGTTTTCAATGAATGAATAAAGGGGGCGTTCGGTGGCTTTACAAGGTGAATCAAATTCAAATCAAACCTCCGCTTCTCATCTTCTCCGTTGTCCTGCTCGTCGGAATCCTCTTGCTCTTCCTCAGCCTCGTCAGACTCGTCATCTTCTTCATCTTTGTCGTCGTTGTTGAGGACAGAACCAATCTGTGTGGAGGGAAAGTGTTACCGTCCTGTACGCCGATGACGTCAACGTTGGACCGCGTCTCATTAAATTGTGCAGCTGTGCCTAATATTTGGAATGGTGAGTGGAGACCTTCAGGTATGTTCTTGGCACCACTCCTCTGTCGCCTTTGGCATTCTCAGCAAGCCACCAGCCGTCACTTGTCTTCTTGATGATTTTCAATGTGTCACCCCGCTGGAGCAGCAGAGAAACAGTATTATTAAATTTGTGAAATTATATTTTTTTAATCCCTAATATTAGGGTGTTTTCAATCTACTATTCTCTTTGCAATATTTGTGTAATTTTATCTAGTTTAGATTTGTTGTTAAACTGTTTTCTGGAATATATTGTATTGTATTTTTTTGTCAAGTACTTTTGTCTATTTATTTTCTATGTGGTAATTATCAGTTTTAATTTTATATTTTTTCACACACACAAAAACACTTTTTTTTTTAAATATTTCTGCATTTTTTGTCTCTTAAAAAGTGTTTACTTATAGTCTTTTATTTTTTCTAATCTCGTATGAAAATTTTTTATATTTTTTTCCCCAACATTTCATTTTTTGAATGTTTTTGTCGTGTATTTTTTTATTTTTAGGCATTTTTTGTAGTTTGGCGCTTAATCAACTGAGGTCTCATGAGACTTGAGAAATTTCTGCAGAAAACATCAGCTTAAGCCTTCTTTGGGGGCTATCGCGGTTGCACTGTCATTAAATATAATTAAAAAATAGGACACTATGTGCTCTATACTTTATTATACTTATAATATGGATTAGATATGTTTGAAAGAGTTGTTTGATTTCAAGAAAAAGATAAATTGTATCAATGAGAGTCCTACAAAAGTTTAAAGGACAACATTGGAAGCTACTCTCGGTATGTTCCAAACCCCAATATAAATACATCACATCACCTGAACAGCCAAATCTCCTTCCTGGTCGCCTTTGAAATCACTGAGCACTGTGTAGACGCAAGGCTCCAACTGCGGGGGCACCAACTGCGGGGGCGCAGTTGATGCATGACTCTCGCTTTTGGGGCTTTCGTCCTTATCGGCAGTGTCTTCATCGCTGTCGTCCTCATCACTGTCTTCAGTTGCATTCCCACCAACTTCCTTCTGGGCATCACTGTATGATAAAAAATGAGGTTATTCCATGACTTTGTGAGGGGTATTGCCTTGAGAAACCATGCTATGGTGAAGTGAGTAAAGCTACAGACCCTGTAGGTGGCTCTGTGCTGGGTCCCGGTGGCGAGAGCTCCACCGAGAGTTTGTTCAGCTGCTCCAGGACGTTGTGCAGTCGTCCTTGCTCCTCAAGTTTTCTCTGGTCGTAGTTGCCCACTGGAGCGATCTCATCAGCCTAAAATGCACACAAATTGTTACCTATAAATGTCCTGAAACAAAGCAACCTAAATGCACATTGTAAAAATTGTCACCTTGGTCAGTTTGGTCAAATTCTTCAGTGTTTTCTCTGCGGATATCTGAAGTTCTTGGCATCTGTTTAAATTTGTGACACTTTTAGACACAGCACACATGGAAAAATAACTAATTTATGTGTTAAATAGTCTTGAAAGGGGGAGTCGTTCACCTCCTAAAGGACTCTTCTTCGGTTTCCACCTCACCCTTAACATCTTTCAACAGACTCTCCAGCTAGAAATAAACACATGTGAATCGTCTCTACATATGAACAGAATGTGTCATTTGAACAACTATAACAAAAAATATATGCAAGTTTAGCTTTTAACTGTCTACAGGTTGTATGATTGCCATATTATCCAGCAAAAAGTGTTTAGATGCTAAAGCTAGCTTGTTTCTGACATATTCCGAAACACCCTCTCGAGTTTAACGTCATAAAAGTGAGCCCTTTCTATGACAAACCTGCACCCTCATGTCGTCCACCTCTCTGTGGACCTGCTGGAGGGGGCCCTTCCCCCTGGGCGGCATTTAAGCGCCCTTTTTATCCATTATCATTTCGATTTGTAAATGCTAGCTAGCCGAGCAAGCTAGTAAGCTAACCAGCTGCGATGCGACGCCGCGCGCCCATTGGTCCGCCGGTTGCTAAGCAGCCAAGGTATACTTCCGGGTAAAGTCAAACTACTCTAACCTGTTTCTGCTTCCGGGTTATGTTCATCGTCAAAACGAAATGAGAGCAGTATTCAATTGACTGTGAAAATATAATATTATACAATTGTGAATATTCATCCATAAAAGAACGCTTTAACTCCATCTAGGTGGTTTAGTATTATTCACCACATTCGAGAACAAGTAAGTAATTTAAAATCCCAAAGATTTTTTTCGACCGTGAACGCAACAAACATGTTTCACTATCTTCTGTTTAGCATTATGTCATTCTGGTATCATGGCGGCCCCCGTGGCCCTCGTTCAAGGTGCCAGTCGGGGACTCGGTCTGCAGTTTTGCAAATATATTTTAAAAAATAAACACCCAGCAAGTGTTATAGCAACATGTCGGAACCCGGATGGGGCCATAGAGCTTCAAGGGCTGGTCGGACAACACTCGGACCGGCTGATGGTGCTTCAGCTGGACGTGAATCGCGAGGAGGACGTCCGGGAGGCAGCCAAGCGGGTGAAGGAGAGCTTTGGACGGCTTGATTTGATGGTCAACTCGTCTGCTTTGCTTCACCCCTCCGGGAAAGGAGAGACCAGCCTGAGGGATGTTTCTGCACATGTATGATATTCGCTTGAAAATGTAAACAGTCGCACCAAACTCCATTGACAGAAACGCTGTTTCTTAAATTGCACCTCGACACATTTTCACATTAATGAATGCTTTATTTCTTCATCAACTTATTTTCAAGTTACTCGTCAAAGAATATCTCTGCTCCTGGATTTTAATGTCGCGTTAGTTTTGTTGAAATTTGTCGCCCTTCAGTAAGTCTCACATTACGGACTAAACGCCATTGACAAAAATACTGATTCTTAGATATCTAGTTTTCCTGATTGTTTGATAGCTGTATTTACATTTAATTTTTAAATGGTGTTCGGCTTCTAGGTTTTAAAATCACATCTGTTTATAATTAAACTTTTGCCCTTCAAATTGTTTCGAAAGTCATGCGGGCCAACGTCCAAATGCTGTAAAATTGCCTGCTAGATTAAGTCGCGTGGTATGGGTGAATATCATTTTTTTCCATCTCTGTATTTGTTGCTCATACTTTACTGTGTGTGTGTTTTCAACGTCAGTTTTAATTGAAATTTCCCTCATTATAAAATGTCTCCCCCTAACTCCATTCACAAAAAATGCTTTTTCTTAAATCATCATCTTTTTATGCAATTTTATCCTGAATGAATGCTGATTTTTCCATCACTTTACTTACATGTTACTCCTCAACCTATGTTCTGCTGTCACCACATTTGTGTTTTTCTTCCGGTTAGGGCATCATTGCTACCTTGACAACCAACACTGTGGGTCCTCTAGTGATGGCCAAGTACTTTGCTCCTCTCCTGCAAAAGGGCGGCGGTGGCTTCGGTCGACAGCCGACGGACAAGGCCAAGCGGCACAGCGCCATTATCGTCAATGTCACAGCCAAAGTCGGCTCTATTGGCGACAATGGTAAATATTTGAAACCATTTGAACTGTTTTAAAAGGGTAAAAACAATAAAGTAACTACTATATGTTATTAATAATAATAATAATAATAATAATGCCTTTATTAGTCCCACAATGGGGAAATTCGAGATTCGAACCCAGGCCTCCTGGGGAGACTGGGTCCTGAACGCGGCGCCTTAGACCACTCGGCCATCCAAAGCTTAATTTCTGACTTATTTTGAGGTTCCACTTCATCCTGTATATATGATTGTGTTTGAGTGCACTTAATGACCATTCTTTACATTGAAGGTCTTGGAGGCTGGTACAGCTACAGAATGTCTAAAGCGGCTTTAAACATGGCCACAAAAAATCTTTCCATCGAGCTGGGCCGCAGTCGACCCAAGGTAATTTATCCTTACTTGCATTTTTCAATAAAATAACAATGGCCTGCCGAATGATTTGCTCATTTTCTTTTCACCCCAGGTGCTGTGTGTTTCCTTGCACCCAGGAACATTAGACACAGATTTGTCAAGACCGTATCACAAGAACGTACCCGAGGGGAAATTGTTCAGTACAGAGAGCTCTGTGGAATACCTGATGGGCATCGTAGAAGCGCTGGATGTGGAAAAGACGGGCAACGCCTACAGCTGGGATGGTACTCAACTGCCCTGGTAGCAAATTGCTTGGCGACAGATTTAGGAACAAGGACGTTTCATTTTAATCCTAATCATTTGAGTTATATAATGTGGTGTGCAGGGATTTTGATTAAAATACTGTAAAGTTGTGCTCTTAAGTTTACAATCCTTGGTAGAATTTGGGAAATATTGACAATTTTCCAGAAAATATGACTGATCAGGGACAATTTCATTATTTTCTGTTTTTTTTTGTATAACGATTGTGCTACTCTGAAATGCCTTAACGTTGAATTAAATCCCGTTAAGATGAATGTGTTTTGCCTGACCACTCATGTTTGGAAATTCTGCCAAATTCTGTGAACTAACGAGAACAACATAGTACAGTGTGATGATTGAAAGTGCATTAAAATTTAAGTAATTCCTAAAAGTTCGTTCATTAAATCTGGGTAATTTTTTTTAAAGGGGGAGAAATTCTTTTGTAGGTTACAGGTCTTATTTAGATTTATCTGAGAACAACCCGCTTCTATTATTAGATAGTAGCTAGCGTATAACTTTTGGGTGTAGGGTCATACCCCAGAAAAAGTCATTTTCTTTTTCATTGAAACTACACTGGGCATTGTTTTCTCAAAAGAAAACGTTTTTAACATTATTTCAATGCTGTTTGTTTTTCTCAATTTAAAAGAAAAATTGTATTTTCTCCATTTTTATCTGATGGCAACCATTTGATTATTATTTACTGACAGCCCATGTTTCAACTGTGAGTCACATTTTCTATATCTGCTTTAAAAAAAGATTGTATTATACTGGGCATGGTCAACTGGTGGCCCACAGAATTTTTTTTTTTTTTTACAAACCCACAAAAAAATCTTTACAAAAAATACTAAATTATCGACTGAGTTGATTTTTGTGGGGAAAAAAAGATATCTTGTACTTAATGGTCCCATGTGGGCCCCTCTGACTAGTGTGCAGTAGGAGCTATCCTGTGTGTCTTACTTCAACCCAACGCCAGATGGTGAAAGGTACCTTGATATTAAAAAAAACTCTGCCGCTATTAAAGAATGAAATTGCGCAAAAGCGCGAGCAAAAAAAAAAATGCTCATTTCCATCCATTTCCACAACATATGCAGTTCCATTTGCGCGACAAGCTTGCACGCGCAAAATAAACGATCATTGCATTTTTTTTAAACATGGCAATTGCTTCGTGAAGATCCCTTGTGATTGTCAATTTATCAATTGGAACCGAGCGTTTTTTTTTCTGCATTGTACTTTGTATTCTTGCGTTGAACCGATCAATGTCTAATTTTGCTTTGGCATGCAATAACAGCACCATGTTGCGACTCTGTGTTGACAGGCGGCTTTGTGCACATCAGTCGGGTATGTAGAGGGGAGGGGGTGCACAACACGCAGCACAGGGAATGACAGCGGCTCTTATAAATAAAGCCCCCCGCAGCTGCACTCCCTGTCTGCCTGTCTGCATGAGAAAATACACCCTCGTTTTTAACGCGGATCGGAGCAGGCAGAGTGAACTCGTTTATGTTTCGACAGAGTTGTAAGGAAGAAAACCGGTCCAAGGAGGTGAACGGGTTTTGTCGCGGCCTCGCTTGCTGACGTCGACGGACAACGCAGAAGTCGATCGGTCCGTCTCCCGGTTCTCGTCGTTTTGTTAATGTAGTGAAATGACCGCGAGTGACCTCGAAGCGACTGCTGTGTTGTTTTAGCAACAATCAGCGTCGCTAATGCTTTTTATCTGGCAAGAAATGCGCCCACGATAGAAGGCGTTCGACCCGCCAGGTAGGGGTTCGGTTCGGCTCATTTGTGAGGACGGCGCGGCTGTTTCTACAGTGAGCAGGCTAAGGCTAATTTAGCTATCGTGTTACCTTCACCCCATAGTTGCCAAAGCGAAGCTAGGCTAATTTTGCGCTTGCCGCTCGCTTCCCGGCACCCGTAGATGCTACAGCGAGACTAGGCCAATTTCTACCCGGTTTTAGAGACTCGCTTTCCCATTGCGGAAGCCAGGTTGGGTAGCTCTTGCTGCTTGCTATGGATAAAGCAAAGTCAATGGTGGATAAAAAGGGGGCGTCGGGACCCTTCCACGTCAACAACGGCCCGAGTCAGAGGAGCTACAACGGGCACATCAACGGTTGCGGTGGCAACAGCGGCGCGCTCGCTTCGATCAGCAGCAGCGACGGCGGTCAGTACGAGACCAGTCGCCATATGCACCGAGCGGATGATATGGAGTGCAACGGCTCGCCGGCCAAGAAGACCAGGCTGCGGAGGAGGACCGAATCGATTAGGCGGCACAGACCACGTAAGTGTGGGCCACACTTGGGAGCAAATGTTTGTCGAATCAATGATTATTTGCACAACAATGCCGTGTCACTTTGTCTTTTTTTTAGCAAAAGTAAAGACTGTACAAACATGTTGTGGTTGAATATTCATCGTTTTATTAGTCTAGTATCACCAACCTGTGTCGTATACAGTCAGACGATATCGCCTTCTCTGCGTTTATATACCCTCGCCTGCGTTAGCCGCGCTCTGATTGGTCGACACCCGGCAGTGGAAAAGCTCCTGATAAGTGGGCTTGGCTTGGGGCGGCCAATCAGCATTCGACTCTTGTCTCCAAGCCGGCGTGCGAATGGGACAAGGCCACGCCCCCGTATTTACCCAGCGTTCCTGGGCAATGTGAGTGAAAATAATCACCCAGTTGAAAACTTTGGGAGGGTTTTAATAGTGCAGAATATTGAAAAGTACACGAGTGGGCTTTTACACTTGAGTGTTTTGCAGTTTTAGTACACTTCTGTGACCGTTGTTTTAAGTTCGTGAGCTGATATTGTGCCTCATTATGAAGCTGAGAAATCAAAAGAAACCTGGTAAGTGTTTTTTTTATTTGTAGTATTTTGCCACATTTTTAATGCGTCTGGACATGATATTTTCTCACCATTTTAATATTTAATCCAAGTTTAAAACAATAATGACTTTACAGGGTTTTATGTCTCTCCGGTATGACGCTTCTTGGCATATCATTGAGATGAACAGAGGGGGGCTTGTTGTTGTGACAAAACCAGCCATTATTGTGCAGCTGGCAGAGATTTGTTGCACGTTTAGGGGCTTGGTGATAAGTGTACACTGTCAACATTCCGAACTTAAAGGAGGCGGAGGAAGGGGGGGGGGCTGGGTGTGACTGGGTACATGGCTTTTAGCATTTTGTGTTTCCACTCTCAAGGAAACTGCAGTGAGTTGGTTCGAGACTACATTATTATTGTTTCAAACAGATTGCCCCCTCCTCACCATTTTATTTGCTCTGAAAGTTTCTTGATAATCGCAGGGTATTTCCTGGCTCAAAGTGAGGCAGAGGTGGTAGCATTCTTGTCATTTGCACAAGTATTTACATGTCTTTTGTTCTTTAATGATTCTGTCTTTCTTAAAATGCAACTGTGAGTCTTGAAAAATATTCTCTTCATCTGGAAAGCTCCAAATAACTTATTTTTTTTTGTTGTAAAAAGCTACTGGCCACATACACTAAATTTTTTTATCTGGTCTCAAATAATGATTCAAGTTTATCGCGTATCGCATCAAACCGCAAAAATGTCAGCATGCTGTCACTCCAAGTGTTTGATGTTTTGAAATTCATGTTAAGCTTGGCACATATCAAGCCAACCATTTAGAAGTTTTACCTTTGAGAAAGTGTAAGAATAATATGAGGGAAATAATGATTGTCCTCGTTGCAAGATTAAAAAGAAATTAAGCACACAAAACAGGTTTTATTGTTGTCATAATTCTTACTGTATAAAACAGTATAATGTGATTTTTAATTTTTTTTTTTACATTATGTGAATCGTTCTTTTCTGATTGACGATGGAAATCATGTGTCACTAATATAGTGTTGTGTATTGGGTGGGAGTTGTGGCAACCAAATATGTATTTAAAAACGTATTTGTTTTAACAAATAATAAACGCAAACTAGATAATTTTCATCATTTTGTTCAGGTATTTGGGGCAATTTTTGCTTTCTAACTATATTTTTCAAAGAATGCATTATAAAACCTTTACTATAGCTTGGGGCTGAGCGAGTAATCATTTTTGGGGGAGTCATAAATCGTTAAAAATCGGAAATCAGATTAAAGGTGAAAAAAAATTCGGGATTTTATTTTTAACCTCTTTACAGCTACACGACTACATTAATTTAGTTATAGTTTCACTAAAGTGTGAGTGACATTCTGTCTCAAGACCGGAACCATCCCAGTGTACACAAAGTAGACTTCCAGGTGACAAATGACAACTTAACCAAAATCAACGATGAACGTGCATTAAATAGCAAGCTGCAAACATCCAAAGAACCGTCCCCCTTACGTAATTGTGGTTGCGGGGGTCCCGCTTACACACCACCACCTCTTTTATGGCCATGTTATCTTTGGATGAAGGCCAGTCCGCCATCCCGATGAACCCAAATGCCACTGAGAGCATTTCGACAGGAACGTTTGTCCCTTCAAGCGTGTGATTTTGAACCCCATGTTTGTTTCCTGCTCCACATTTTAGCACAAAAGCCGTTCTTTTATCTCATAGCATTAGCCTTAGGGTATGTTTAAATGACGTAGAATAAGAGGGGAAACTTTATTCCTCGACCTTTTATGAAAAGTCTGTAAAACGACTCCGTAAAACGATCGCTATTCATACAAACCAGTAAAAATGACACTGCTGTAATCTGTATGCCAGGCCGGTAATTGTCGGTGTCATTATGGGAAGAAATAATAACCTACTGTACATCAGCCTTCATCTTTGCCTTTTCGTAAGTAATGTGAGTAATGTTCCACCATGAATGTATTAAATGCACACAGATAGAATATAATAGAATAGAATAGAAATCCCTTTATTGTCATTGTACTCAAGTGTGCAACGAGATTAGAGGGCTCCCCTCTCCAGTGCAATACAACAATAATACAGACAAATATATAAATTAGATAAATAAAGAAGACAGTGCAATGGAATTCAGTACTGAATAGGGCATATAGAAACACATCACAATGCTGTTTTGCAAGGTTAGGGTGGTCTCGTGTGTGTGTGAGAGTTCAGTATGGAGATGGCTCTCGGAAAGATGAAGATGAAGAAGTGATGCTAGCACAAGTAACCCAGTTGGCCACCTTTGTTGATTTGGTCGTTAAGAAGTAGCATAATGGGATGGCAAAAAAATCATGTCACCTTGGTTTTAAAATTGTGATGCGGTTCACATTGCGTCCAGAAAGGGTCAAAAACTGCAAAACGTATATATATATATATATATATATTTTTTTTTTTTTTTTTTTGCGTGAACCGGAACAGTTTTCATGACATATAAAATGGAAAAATACTGAGTTATTTGTAAGTTATCCGATAAATGAAAAAGTAAAGAGAGAAAAAAAATTCTTCAGCTATAATTAAAAGCTTTTCCTATTTAGAAAAATCCAATAAAACATACCATTTGAAACGAGTTAATAAATTTGACAGATTGCCCAAAAATATTAGCCTTAAGAAGCCGAGCCGCTGCAGTTGCATCAAAATGCAATGTTTTTTTTTCCGGACTATAAGACGCTATTTTTTTCCTAGATTTTGAACCATGCGGCTAATACAACGGTGCAGCTTTTCTGTGGATTTTTCTTTCACCAGTAGGGGCACTCTACACTTCAGAAAATACGCGAAATAAATCTTGATTTATTGATTTATTTTTTTTCTTTTCTCTTTTAATTAGCAAAGTTGTTGCCGTTGCTAAAAGGCACTGTTTTAACAATCCGTTTATGGACCTTTATGTGCATTCACAGTACAAAATCATTCTGTACGTGCAGTGAACAATTAATTAAAAAAAAAAATCAAAATCTGCTGCTTATATACAGCACACAGAGCCTTAAATTGGTTTAAATTGTCATGGATTGCAGCCAAATTTGCCAGTCCAATAAATGCTTGTCGCCAACTCTATTGTTCAATCTGATTGTTTTATGAGTCAAATATAACCTTGCACTTTGTCGCCAACAAGAAATGTCTAACAGGGCCCTGCCGTAAAACGCACTCAGAAGAATCCTGACTCAGTCGACTTGTTGTACAACACTGCCTGTAGTTGGAATTAAACGTGGCGCCTCTGTTTGTCCTTGATAACTATGCGGTAATTGCAACTATTGACTTTAGTTTATTTGACGGACGCCTGCCTCACCCTCGAGTCATCGGTGGGACGCTCAGGAAGTTGATGAATAATTTCGCTCGGTTTGGGAAGTAGGCGCCGCTGTTCAAGGTTCCGACGGTGAATGATTTTGATGGAATCATAAAGTTAAACGTCAACAAGCTGTGAATCAGAATGTGACGAATACTGAACTTACTGTGCGTCACTTTAATCAAGCCGCTTTTTTTTTTTTATCACTCTTACGACTCAAGTGAAAGATGAGCTTAAAAGGTTAGTTAAGTGGAAAGTAAAGAGAAAAAGCAAAGTCGTGCGAAGAGGCTGATCAAGAAGCATGGATATAGATTGGTCAGCTATTACACACAAACAGTCGTTTTAATCTACATGGACGTAAACGCCACCCGCTCCCAAATCTTCCTCCTTGTCATGTTGACCCTTGTCTGGATGACAAAACGTCTCTGTGTGTGTGTGTTTGTCCGTGTGTGCGGGTGATAAGCATGACATATCAGTTTTTGACTGTATAGAAACAAGTTATGTTGTGGAGTTGCTACGAGATTACCTCAAAAACAAGCAAGCAACACTTTGTGCCAGATTTTAAAGCAAAGGATAATAAAATCACAGTCATGACAGATGAAATGAATGTAACCAACGAAGTAACAAACGACAAAGAAACATGTGGAGCTCGTGTTTTTCAGGTATTGTATTTTCTAATCATGATGCAACCTTATTCTTGTAAAATGATACTTTCTTGTAATATTAAAACTTCATTCTTTTTTTTTTTATTTTAAATTTGCGACAATGCTATTTTAAGATTAAGACTTTAGTCTTGTTTTCATGCATGAATTAATGATTTTTTTTTAGGTTGGGGCATTTTTTTTCTTCTAAAAATGAATTCATTTATTTTGTCACCAAAGGAAAAAAAACGTTTTTTTTTGGTAATATTACGTGTTGTTTTTTTTTTTTTTATATTGCTCCCCCGCATAGTTGCAGTTCGGCATTTGCAAATGTAAATTAATTCTGGATTTTCTTTTGGATCCTAGCCCGATTACTAAATTTTTGTCAAGGCAAAAATTCAAAATTTGTTTGAAATGCTATGGGACCACGGTTTGTGGTATGTGGTTTAAATATTTAATAAATAATTTATATTTTTTATCTTTTATTAACACCAATTATTTGGGTGTTTACTTTTCCGTTCAATATGGTCCTAATACTTTATACTAAATTTAAAAAAAAAAAAAAAAAAAAAAAAAGAGACGACTGCCTGTTGCAAGGACATACTTGTGCGTGTGATGTGGATTTGATACATTGTTGTTTGATGTTGTGTTTTTTCGGGAGGGGGAGCTCATGTTTACAGAACTGAGATCAGGTCAGTAGGTGAGAGGGTAGCGGAACAAGAGTCGAGGTGACCCGGCCGGGTTTGGAAACGGGACACTGTTCATCCATTGGCTGCGTCATGAGCAGCAGGTGCAACATGGTGGAAATGAAAATCTCCTGATCTCCTGACTGCCCTGTCCGGGCTATTGTGATGACGTGGGAAGGGATTTTCCAGAAACGTTTTCTAATTAGCAGCTGCAGTTCCTGGCCCTAAAGAGATTCCATTGGCCTAACGTTGTCATAGGTTTAAAAGTCTCTCAGTGTCGTCGATCAGATCTGGTCAGATTGGCCCCAAAGGTTTCTGAAACTACTAACTCTAAAAGGGTTTTTCTTCTGCCCCAATGATTTTACTTGAGACCGTACTTTATCCAGTCAACTTAGTTTCTTGTTCCTGCGGTTAGCATGTCTCCTAATGGTCCAGACCCTTGAAAATACAACCCCACTAGCAGGGTGCGTGTGATTTCTGGAACTTAAAGGACCTAATCGGAGCTGCAGACGCTAGCTCAAAGGTTACCTCTCAAAGCTAGCAGGGTTGTTAACTCAAAGAACTACACAGCAAATTTTGTAGAGTACAGTTTACTGTAAAAAAAAAACTATTTGATCCCAGAAAACAGCAGCGTTGGGCAAGACAGTCGTTTTTAGTAAACTGAATCAGTTGATAAAAAAGAATCGTTCAAAAGATTCGTTCACTGAATCGTTTTCAGTAGAATTGCTTCTCCACCTGACTCTGGCTGCTGATTGGCCGTTCACGATGATTGACGAAATACGCGTTCCTGAGCTCGAATGTACCGAGAACAGAACGAATCACTTGAGGAAAAAAATGGGAAAAAAAATTCCTTCTTTTTTAATGAATCGCTCACGAACAACTCAACACTATTAAACACAATAAAATTTGAGAGTAAAATATTAAGCGTAAAATTCTCGGAGTAAATTTAACAAAGAATTTTTCTCTGATTAGAGAGTCAAATATTCAGTGTAAAATTCTCATAGTAAATTTTACGCAGCATTTTACAGTGATTAGTGAGTAAAATTTGAGAGTAAAATATTCAGCATAAAATTCTGCTCAAAATATACAGGATTCTGCAAAACCTGCTGGTGAGCTGATCATTTTTGTCAGGTGTGTTGGAGGAGGGAAACATCTAAAACAGACAGGATAGGTGCTCTCGAGGACCAGACTCGGGCACCCCTGCTCTGAGTGCTGCTTATCTGTTTTCTTTTTGTTTTTTTTTTGTTTTTTTTTACCTGCACGTGATTAGGTTGTCAGTTATGACACTCCTGCAAAATAGTGAACATGCTTTCACTAGCAGGCGCACAAGCTCTGCATTGTTGGCGCTGTAATTGGTGGAAATGTCATCACAACATGGATTCACGCCACACAAATGACAGGCTCCACTTGACCTCGAGCAAACCCTCCTGTGCCACTCTCCTTCGCCATGTCTGTTGCCTGCGTCGAGTCTCGTCGCATCTGATCGACATGCTTGTGCTGCTTCTAAAAATAGCAGCGCCCCCCTGGAGAAATATTAAGACATACAGTATTTTGTAAAATATTATATGTGAAAGAAAGACGATACACTCTGTAGTTCCTTCCTTTGGAGCGATGACAACTTCTACTCATTGAGGATTATAATTTTCCCCCCTCTCAGTATTCAGAATCACGCCTTTATTCTTGCTTTTTTTTTTACTCTTCTATTGTATTACACCTTGATTTTTACTTGCAGAGAGAATAAAATAATATAATAATCCTCTTGTAAGAATAAAAGGATAATTTTATGGGAAAATCATAATAAAAAGTGGGGAAAAATATTTAAGCTGTTGATCATAAAGTTCTAGTTTTATGGATAAAAAAATGTAAATTTTAGGAGAATTAAGTCTGAATATTATGAGAAAGGAAGCTATTGCACAAGTGAAGTAATATTACAGGAGTGAAGTTAGACTATTATGAGGGTCTTAAATTTGTGACAATACAGTCCTAGTTTTATGTATATAAAATAAAAAGTCATAATGTAATGAGAATGAAGTTTTATCTTAATAGGGATGAAGTCGAAATATGTGGAAAGAAACCCAAATTTTAAGAGGGAAAGAAATGTCAATTTTAGGAAAATAATAATTTATAAATATTTATAAAATATATATTTATATGTCATATGACAAGGAATTTTTGATATGACATAAATCATTTTATATGATAAAAGTTGTTGTCCTTAATCCTTTTTTTTGAGGATGAAGTTAGAATATTTGTTTTTTCCTTATTACCATTTTATTATAATAAAATGATCATTTCATACTTTCAAAAAAATTTACGTTACCTCCGGGAGATTTTTACACTTTTTGTAAAATTCTGACTTTCTTGAAAATGTACTGAAATTAAATAAAATTCAATTTTCTCACAGTCTTAAAAATTTTCATTTGTCAATTTTCATCAATCTGGGATTAGAAGATATTGGAATGAAGACCACAGAGACGTGTAAAAAAAACAACCAAAAAAGAAGGATGATTGATGGCGATTATGGAGTCTTGTCTGTTTCCATGGCAACCGCGCAGTACTCCATGTTCTCGGCAACCCGACGAGCAGGTTGTGCTCCTTATACCCACCGGCAACCCGTGTCACACGAGATAACCTTTTGTTATTCGATAGCCTTTTGTTGTAGTTGAGATGAAAAGAAATGACGCATCCTCCTTTGTTTCCCGGCAGCATTCCCATGGTTCGGGATGGACATCGGCGGCACGCTAGTCAAGCTGGTCTATTTTGAGCCGGTGGACATCACGGCGGAAGAAGAGCAGGAGGAGGTGGAGAACCTCAAGTCCATCCGCAGATACCTTACCTCAAATGTAGCCTATGGTAAAAACAAAAAAGACAAACAAACACACAGTGCACCTGAGTGTGAAACGTTAAAGAGGGGCAAACATAAAACAGCATCGCCGTAATTATGAACCTAAATGTGACAATACACTGAAGGCATGTGACTCAAAATTTTCGACTTGGCTGTATAGTGTCAAAAAATTCATTTAAAAAAAAAAAACATCGCTTAAAAATCCACCATTTCGTGGGTTTCTAAGTGAATGCTTTTAGTTACGCTCCTCACAAAAGTTGACAAATAGGCGAGATTTGACCGTGCACACGATTATGGACGGACGTGTGAGACGATGTCCCCTCTGCCAGGCAAGACGGGCGTACGCGACGTCCACCTGGAGTTGCGCAACCTGACCATGTGCGGCCGTACGGGCAACCTGCACTTCATCCGCTTCCCCACGCAGGCCATGCCGCGCTTCATCCAGATGGGCCACGACAAGAATTTTTCCAGTCTGCACACCACGCTCTGCGCCACGGGCGGCGGCGCATACAAGTTCGAGGACGACTTCCGCACCGTGAGTGTTACCTCACAGACACGCCATGTCCTAGGGACCGTGAAAGGCCGTTTAGAATTGATTGGAGAGAAAATTCTTCCCGAAAAGCATTAATAAACATTCAATGTGTTTTCTATGATAATGAGGGGATAAAAACAAACACAAAAAAAGTGGTAAAAAATATTGGGGAAAAATCCACGATATGGCTAAACATCAGTAGGCATGGTTCGCTATATTTGTTTAACTTTACATCAGAGAGAAAAAGTCATCAAAAATGGGCCGATTTATGCGCTGAGTTGAATGTCATTATCTTTAGACATATGTTGTAAAGTGTTAATTAATGTGTAAACCAAGAAAAAGAAGATTTTAAAAGAACTAATCGGCGGGCTGATTAATAGATCGGGGCTTAATTATATCACCACATCATTGGTGATATTTTTGGTAGCCTTTCTCTTGTTTTTTCTTGTCTTGTTTGTTATCATCGAGCTAGCAAACCTTCGCTAGGCTAAAGTTTTACTGTTTGATTAGCCACAGAACATGTTATTGTTTTTTGGGGGGAAGGTTTGTTATGTGTTAAAATGTGTAAAAATAAATAAATCTCGACCAAAAAAATGAATTTTAAATGAGCTAATATCGGCCGGCCAGAGCTCAGCTATATCATTGTGATGTTGATGCTCTTTTTGGTAGCCTTTTCTGTGTTAGCATTAAGCTAGCAGATGCTTAGCCACACATGTTATTGCTTTTTTTTTTTGGGGGGGGGGGTGTTTGTTATGCGTTATGTGTGTAAAAAATAAATAAATATCGACCAAAAAAGGAATTTTAAACGAGCTAATATCGGCCAATTGAATCAGCCAGGCAGAGCTTAGTTATATCACTGCAATGTTGATGCTCTTTTTGGTAGCCTTTTGTGTGTTAGCATTAAGCTAGCAGACTTGTCAGACAAAGTGTTTCTCTTTGTTTTATGTTTAGTTATCAAAGCAGCAACAGATGTGTTATTTGGGTGAGAATCTGGATAAAAGTACAGCTTGAGCTAGAGAATGCTATTTTCTCCATTTCAACCCTAACACTATCCTGCGTTCTTGTCCAGCTGGCCCAACTGGAGCTGCTGAAACTGGATGAGCTGGACTGCCTAATCCGCGGGCTGCTCTTCATGGACCGGGTGGGCTTCAACGGCCACCCCGAGTGCTACTACTTCCACAACCCTTCGGACACACAGAGCTGCGTCAAGCAGCAGTGCACGCTGGACAACCCTTTCCCAATGCTGCTGGTCAACATCGGCTCCGGCGTCTCCATCCTGGCCGTCTACTCCGAGGATGACTACAAACGCGTCACCGGGACCAGGTCAGTGCCTTTGAGCGGTTTATTAGGGATAGGCACATAAAAGAGGATGATATCCTCTCCTATTAGGAAGAATAGAATATTAGGAACACTTCACTGATTTTCAAAGTGTGGTACAGGGGCTTCCTTTGGTGGTCTGTGAAAGCATAATTTCTCTAAAAATATACAAGGGAAATACATTTAATTTAACATAAATTGTAATACTGCATATTAGAATGAATGAACATTGCACTGCCAAAAAATGAAGGGAGATGCAGATGAATGTACAGTTACAGTTCAGTTATATTTAACTTTTAAGTACATTTGCATTTATTCTTTAAAGGGTCACTTGAGTGTACTAAAGATTGACGCTTACATTTAAAAAAAAAAAATTATTTAAGTACATTTGTTATTTAACTTGTTTGGAGTTAATTTTCATTTAATTATTTAAGTACAATGAATTCTACTCGCCTCTATTTAATCCCAGTGGTGTTTAAATTATGCATAGTTTCACTATCTTTTGCCGTATTATTAATTATACATATATATATATATATCATACAATAAAAACAAATTTTTATGCTGTATATAAGATACTCTTTATTACTGTACTATAGTCAAAATTCTAGTACAGTAGTTGTGTATTTTATATTACTATATGGTCAAGATATGCGGTAAGAACACCTAAAAACGTCTTTTGAGATTAAAAGCGCTAAGGTTTCCCCACACTGTCTAATATATGACTGACAAAGCCACTTTGTCACAAAGAAAACATGCTAAAGGTGAACATAGTTAAGATATTTACGCCGCTCGTCTTTATGTAATATCTCCTTGCATTACGCAACAGATAAGATAAGATTAGAGAAGTCATTTATGTCATCACATGGGAAGTTTTACCACATTACTTATAGTAGTTCAAATTGGTCCCTGTCAACATCTTCATTTTCTCAGTCATATTTATAAATGTAATTGAATTAATTGTGATAATGATTTTGGTTAGACAAGTTCCTGGTAACAGGAAAATCATACAAGGGATTTGCTGTTTTGCCTGAGGTGAGGTGTCATGTGTCATCAAGTTTATTTTAACATAATTAAAGGAAGTATTGATTCGCAGGTATTTGCGTTGCCTTTTTTTTTCCTTTCCCAATTATGTCTCTTCATCACGCCCTAGTGTTGCGCTTGGATTTTCAGTTTTTTTTTAATTGTTTTGATGTGTATAAGTATGTATCATCTAATATCAAATTTTTAAATTATAATAATGTTTAATTCAATTCAAAGATACGACTAAATAATTTCTGAATTATTAGATATACTTATATAGGAATTTATAATCTGAACATAAAATGAAATAAATTATATTAAATATCAAAATAATAATATTGCACTTAACTCATCCACTGCCGATGACGGCTATAGAAGCCAAAAAGTGCATTCATTTTACCTGGGCTGTAAAAAGAATGAATGACGTATTTATCCGTCAATGGCAATGAATGAGTTAAGTGACAACTTGGTAGCTGGATTCTGTCCTGTGCACTCGCATATATATATATTTTTTTTATGTATTTATCAATATTTGGGTGTAAAATCATAGGTGAATTCATAAATGACAAACTGTGAATCCGCGAGACATCAACTGCATAAAAATAATATTTGTTGAATGGACACTATAAACTATAAAACCATTTCAGTCATTCATTTGTGTTCTTTCCCCCTCCAGTCTGGGAGGTGGTACCTTCCTCGGCCTTTGCTGCCTGCTGACGGGCTGCGAGACGTTTGAGGAAGCTCTGGAGATGGCGAGCAAGGGCGACTCCACCAACGTGGACAAGCTGGTCAAGGACATCTACGGCGGCGACTACGAGCGCTTCGGCCTGCAGGGCTCGGCTGTGGCGTCCAGGTGAGTGAGTGCAACCGGCGTTTTATACAATGCATCTGAGCAAACATTCAGGAAACAGTGCAAAGCCTGGTAAAAATGCGGTAACTGCAAACAACACAAACCCCAGTTAGACTTTTTGCCTGGTAATCTGCGTTCAACTCAGATCAAAGGTTGAGCTGTAAATCAAAAGTTTGACCAAAAACACGGCCATTTTTTATCTCTGTCGCTGCGTTGTTATCTGTTGATGTGTCAAAAACAACACAATCCGGCACGTTGAATGTGATCTTCTTGTTCTTCAGTTTTGGTCACATGATGGGCAAAGAGAAGCGAGACACCATCAGCAAGGAGGACCTGGCCCGAGCCACGCTGGTCACCATCACTAATAACATCGGCTCCATCGCACGCATGTGCGCTGTCAATGAGGTAAACGGTGTGTTATGAAGGAGTAAAACAGAAGGACTTGTGACTTTTCTGCGTGCGGTGGGCTTCTTTACAGTGTTGCCTTGTGGCAATGGCGATCAAGCAGCATTGTACAGGGCTATCACGGCAAGCAGAGATGCAGCAGATGTTCACACGCCACAGAAATAGGGTGGAAAATTGCTAATTTTTAAAATATAGGAATAGACTGGAATATTTATTAGACTCATTATTGATTTGGATTTTTTTTTTTTTCATTCAACCAAAATATATTTTTAAATATGCAATAACACATTTAGAATTATATTTATAATGTAATGCATCTTGTATGAAATTAAAAAAAATCATTAATAATAATAATAAATGCAAAAATACATTGATAGATAACAGATGAAATAGTATGTATTTTTAAAAAAATAATCCAGCAATAATTGTAATAAATGTGTTAAATAACACATAATTCTTTTTTTTAAATGTATTTATTTTGGGTAGGAAAACGCATATTGTAGTTTTATTTTTGGGGTGTTAAAAAAAAACAATCTGACTGTTTTCCCGTACCTACTCTGTCATGGTTTCTCCAATCCTCCAATCTGTTGATGAGTTAGCTCACCTACACCACCATGTGGCGAGAAAATGGCATTGGACTTTGCGCCTTTATTTTTGTGATTGATGACACATGGACGTATTATCTACTTTTAATGATGTACATATGACTTTTATTATAATTTTGATGACAATCAGGAAATGTTTAAATTGGCAGAAAATCGAGCGTGTGGTGTTTGTGGGCAACTTTCTGCGCATCAACACGGTGTCCACCAAACTGCTGGCCTACGCCATGGACTTCTGGTCCAAAGGACAGCTGCGGGCACTCTTCCTAGAACATGAGGTAAAAAGTCAACAATAACTTACCAAAGCTGCACTCAACCATTTTTAATTAGGATTCAATCGCGTACTCTTTGAACATAGCAAGACAACATAAGACTCTTATGAAACAAAGCTGGTTGAGACGAAATCGATTATCGTGTATGTAAATGGAACGAGCTAGCAGTTTGCATGAGAAGCTAACATAGGTCACTCAATGCTCTTTGTTTTGGACTCACTTAAATCAGAGAACAGTGAAATTCCAGTCCTTTTTTTCCCCCCCACAAAAAGTTGTCTGATGGCCGTGGAACTAGCTAGTGGCTAGTGCGGCTAGCTAACATAGCGGTCCGCATGGTCACTCACGCTTTGCTTCTTCTTGTCCAACGTCTCGACCAGACGGACTCAAATCCATCAAAAAGAGCCAATTGAGGCATTTTGTTTAGAAACAAGCTGCTAAATTAAATAAACACGCTCCTGTGGCCCCCGTCAGGGTTACTTTGGAGCCGTGGGCGCGTTGATGGAGCTTCTCAAGACCACAGAGGACCCCTGAGTGGCCTCCCTCCTTCCAATGCTGTGATGTCATCAACTCTGGAAACGCTGCGAGTGCCGCAGAGGCTGCTAAAGAAATCAATACAAGACACAAGAAAGCGAGAGAAAGTGGGGAAAAACTATCGGCGGACTGTGTACATAGCCATCGAAGCGTAGAGGTTGTACTATTGTAATCACTAATTTATGCTAATTGACTTTGTCCTTGCCTGAGTTTTGGATGACAAGCTACTGTAGCATCACACCCCCACAAAAGGGGGCATCTATTTAAGATAAGACAAACTCGAGCAGGGGATTAGCCAAAATGTGGCTAAGCTAATGCAGAAATTGCCCCATGGTGGTCAAATAGGAACGTCACTGCACGTGGCCTTTTTGCTTTTTGTTTCCCTCAGTGACTCCCAGTGTGGACCAACATCGTGTCTTCTTCTAAGCTGCGCTTCAGTTAGCATCTGTTGTGTTTGTCTTGCATTTCCTTGCCTTGTTTTACCGGCGCCAAGCTATTCCTCGCCATCACACCACTTGGACCAAGATGTAGCTGTCCATGTCCCGATATTTATGGACCCACTTGTTGCTAAAAGTGGAGCTAACTCGTGAGCAGCTCTTGCGAGAAGCTAATGTAGCAGTTGATGCTAGTCCCAAGATATCCAAGTCCAGCTCGCACAAGAAGCTAACCGAGTAGCTAAAGGTAATCCTGTCAAGCCAACTGCAAATCAAGGAGGCAGAAACTTGCCAAAGTAAGCGCTAAACATGGCCTTCCACATCCCATTTGATGCTTAATGCTAAGATGCTAAAAGCAAACTAGCTAAAAGCTCCTCTGCCGGTCCCTACGCCTTCTGTCACGCTTCTTTGTGCTGTCAACCCTACCGCTGACTCTCTTCGGAATTTAAAATTAGTGCGTATAATTGTTTCTTTTTTATGGAACTGATTCCTTCCCAGGTGGTTCATTTGGTCAAGTCTGAACAAAAGTAATAATCATAGATGGTTACCGTACCCTGAAAAGTGCACTCCGCTATTCGCTGTGTTTCACAGCCTTGCCAGATTCTTGACTTAATTGATTCCCCCCCCCCCTCTTTGTTTGCTTGACACTAAACCTCCTCTGCCACTTTCCTTCCACCTTTTTTTATGCTTCTCTGTGCCATGTCATCAACCCTTGAGTTAATTACCTCTGTAACATCTCTTGCCAATATATTTTCGCATGAATGTTTAGCATTTAGCATTTAGTTCTGTCATTTCTTTTCCTCAAACTGGAGTTCTTACCCTCCCTGGTATGTTTTATGAGTCTTGTAAGAATCCGATGTGACCCAAAACTTTGTAATAGTAACACAACCAGAGGTAGTTAGCGTTAGCAGGTCAAGATATAAACGTAAAAGTGCACACGGCTAGCTTGATGGAATTCCGCGCCCTCTCTTGATTGTCTTTGTTACTTGTTTGTTAGCGCTAGCCTGTTAGCCAAACGCACTTCCTGTTGAGGTTCTCCTGACCAAAAGGAGAAGAAGATGATGTGGTCAGACCCAAGTTGAGATGACACTACTGGAGCAAACTATAGGTGTGAAATACACCTTTGGAATCCACTATTTTGTATATTTTTGCTGCTCTCTTGGACCCTTCCTTTCCCCCACTTTCATCCGTGTTTATTGCACGTGAAGTCAAAGCTAGCTCGCAGCTAGCCGAACGTCTCAAAGGTTTCACGCACGTTAACCATCAGCTAGACTCTGATCAAAAATTAACCAACCGCTTTTTACTCTTTTTTTTTTTGTGCTTGTTGCCTTGGTGATGCTCAAGCGTGGCCTCAAACCCGCTGACCTCAAATCCCCCGCCCCATCCCTACCACCCCGTAACACCGTCTGTAGGCGTCGATGCCTTCATGTTTGTAACCTAACATGTGCTCCTCATTGTTTTTTCACTTCAGTGTCTTTTGCCTCTTGCACATGATGAGTCCACAAAATGGTTAGTAGCGGAGCCTTAACAGATGATCAGGACGGGCGTTGACACAATATGGCGGGAGAAGTGTGTGTCAGGTCTTCCCACTTTATTTTTTCCACAATCCCACCTCCTGTTACGGCTCTGATACTACCTCCGACGTGTATATGATAGCTGTCAAACGTTGACAATTGCTTTCACCACAACAAGGTGTGAGAAGAGAGTGTCAAGTCTTCCCACCCGTGTCCCACCGCTATCCCGGCCTTACCGTTTTTACACAAATCCCGCCTTTGTTACGGCTCTGTTACTTCCTCCGAAGCCGGAATATTGCCGAATAGATTGTTCCCTCATTCCATGTCTGCGCTGTAAACCCTCTTGTTACGCAGTGGTACTAAAATTTGAAAAACCTCAATAACTATCATCAGATACTGTACATACAACTGGATTGTTTTATTTAATTATTCTTGTTATTAATATTTAATTGTTTGTTTGTTTATTTTTTCATGTTGGTTTACAAGTTCTGTTATGACTGTGAGTATGTGGTAAATCCAAACCACAAAAGTTCTTCCCGGGCGGCCATTTTGTGGTTAAAAACACCAAGCACACTACAGATTTTTTTTTTTTTTAATGACTAACATATAATATAAAAACAGGGTTTTTCCTGGCTTAAATCAAAGCTGAGGTGGCACCATTTTGCTCATGTGCACGCGTCATTTAACATTTTAAATATATGGGCATCCCTGTCATTCTGTATGTATGTAATAATTCCGAAATCATCCCGAAATTTGGCAGTTGTCAAGAAAATCAGGATTTTAGCAGAATTTCTAATACGGAATATCGCTATTTCTGTTCAAAATGAACCCAGCAATTGCAACGCTGGTCGGATGAATAGCCAGTTTTCATAATGTCAGAGCCCGAAATTAGGACGAGATGGCCACCTCCAAATTTTATTTGTCGGAAAAACCCTGTAAGTTAAGGTACGCCTCATACAATCGCTCGTGATTTTATATTACGATATTCATGCGAACATGTCAATTATTTGTTTTCTCGTGTTTGTTTTCCTGTTGAACCTTGTTCAATTATGCGATGATTTCTGTGTCAGCAACAATGCGAATGCAACAAAGTGCTGGGACCATCCTTATATTCAAATAATTTTCACCCATGAGCTCCTTTGCTCTGCCGGTAACATCCTGATGTATGGAAGCAGGTGTGCATTTATTTATATCACTGGTATCCATTTAATGTCCATGTACTAGTAAGATTTTTGTCACATGCTAAAAAAAACAAAAAAAAACAGGCCCCCTTGGATATGCAATCGTGACAGGAACGAGAGAGAATTCCTCCTCCTTTTCATCTTGTCCTGCTGATTTTTATTTGAATGTCATTAAAGGCGAACGTGGGTTTTTTTTCATTTTTTTGGCCATTTAACACCAGTTCGGGTGGACAAATGTTTCACGATGAGTGCTTTGTATCTGTGTCGACCTGGCTTATTGTGACGTGATTGCCTCTTGCACAACTTGAAAAAGATAATATTGTTATTTTTGTTCAGTTTATTCCTCGTTGGTTGTCAAACAAACATCCTGTTGACCAGTCCAAGCCTTTAAACTAGCGATATGGGGGGATAAAACGATGATTTAAACGATTGTCTGGAATGCTTGACATGTTTAATTAGTTGTGTATGTGTGTGTATATAAACTGAGATTTTTGTAAATATTAATAACAATAATGATCTATCTTACACCAGCAATTTGTCTCTTGTTTTAACATGGCCAGCTTTCACATACATTGTCTGTATCGTGATACAAATGATATCAAGATACAGAATAATTGATATAGTGGAGGGGAGTCATTAACCATATGTCGCAATGTTTCTGAAATTAACGAAAACTCCCGATGTGATACGCCAATATTTTTCCAACGATACAAAATGGTATTGCAATACAGTAATAGCATGGTAATTCATACAATATAAAGTAGGCCTTACTAAGGAAAACTTATGTTACATTGCTATCATAATGTATTTGTAGCGATAGCAATCGTAAACTCCATACAGCGATTGTGTAATAATTGATATCGAGGGAATAATCTCAACAATACTTGGTAAGTGTAAATTTATATATAGGAAGAAAACTATGTAAAATTAATTATAAATACATACGAACATAACTGAGTCGAATGGGATTATGTTCCCACGACACCAATGGTACCACGAAACATTTTTTCCCTGACAAAAATTAACACATAATGGTAAAAAATTACATACAAAATTTGATAAATGAAAACTGTAATATTACAATATTTTTCAAAAACTAGCAATGGTATCACGATACGGCAATTGCGTGATAGGTGATATAAATAATGTTAGAAAACTATTTTCAATACATCTCAGTGTCGTCATTTCTGCTGCTTTTAACTAAAAACAAAAAAAGGTCATGTGCAAAGCATATGTAATGATTTGAACAAGACTTTTTCTCAAAAGAAATAAAAGTGAAATTGGCTGAAATCAGTGTTCTTAATACTTATTACTCACAAACAGTGGACTTTGCAAAACTAACTATATTTTTGTTGTTGATTTTAGGTTAATTGAACATTTTCAGTGAATTAATTAATTTTTTTAAATATTTGTTTGTAACGTGTGTGGCAACTTACATTGTAGGAGTCAAAACTTTGTATAACGCTCAGCTAACGACAACACACACACAGTATAGTGACGTGTAGTGTTGGGAATAATGCAAGGATTCTCCTCCCCCCCTCCTCACCGGCACACACACGTGTGTGTGTGTGTGTGTGTGTATATATATATGTTGTTTGCTCAGCCACAAGTGTTGCAGAACACCTCCACGGTGTCGCAGGAGGCCCAGCAAGACTCCCCTCCTCAAGGTTTCTGGAGGCATGATGTCGGGAAACTGATGTAAGTTCAACTATTTTTATTTTATTTATTTATTATCAATATTTTTAAGGAAAGTGAAGTTTTGTTTCATTTCATATACTGACTTTATTCTTTATATGTGTATTTTTTTAATTCAGATTCTCGCAACATAGTTAAAACTCCCATTAAAACTTTAGAAATGGTTATCGTAGTGTAAACGTAACATAATTACAGTCATGCTCCCTTTTTGCTGTGATGTAATTAAGTGAGGCCTTTGACATTTGCCGTTTTTTTTTTTTAACTCGCAAAGCACTGCATCAAAGTATGATGATCATGCAGCATTCTCACAAATTACATTTGGATTTAAGCATATATTCATTGTACATGTGAAGAGCCTGACCGAAAGCACTTTTAGTTCTCTTTTTTAACTGAAATTCTTCAACACATTTCAACTGGTGAACAATCTCAAGCCACCACAATATTTGTAAACTAAAAGGTCAGAGAATGTGGAATAATGCTACACATTGTAATCTTTCCAAATACTTGCATTTAAAGTCTTTTTTTTTTTAATATATCGACTCCTTTTGCGAGCCATAGTTGGTTAGCTACTGTAGCTAGATAGCTAGTTAGTTAGTGGTTTTTATCTATTTGTGTATTCTATGTTGCTAAATTAGTTAGCGCCTTCCTGCTGGGTAGTTTATGTTAGTAGTTCATTATGTGTCTACTTAATAGCTACATATTTGGTAACTATATGCTTTCTGTAGTTTTAGCTCATTATTTAGTTTTTTTGCTCCTTTGCTCCTTTCCTGTAACTTAACTTGCCTTATCTTGCTAGTTAGTTTATTACTTTCAGTCTGGTTAGCCACAAACTCGTATTATGTATTATTTTGAACCCGCTAGTTTGTTTTAGGTACTTTATGTAGCTCAGTATGTTCTAGTTCCAGCTTGTTCTCTAGATTTAGGTTCATCACTAGCAAATCATGTGGGCTAAAGCTAGTTAGCAAGTTTTCTTTCTCGCGTTAACTCTGTAACTAGTACCTGGTAGCTAAATTTGTATTAGCTTCAGCTTCCAGCTTCTCTTTGAGTCATGTCTATCTGTCACTAACTATGTTAGCTACTTAGCTGGCTAGATATAGTACATTTAGTCGATTTTGATATTAGTATTAGTACGAATTTAGCATTTAGACTTAGAAGAATCTTTGATAATAGATGGATGAATAGATTTAATAGCCAAGCTGATTTTGACTAACTCATTAGCTTTATTTATTAGCTTCAAATTGGTAGCTATTGTCAGCTATGTTGCTAAGTATATCTTGGCAGGACAGATTTACGTTAGGTACATTGTGCTCTACAGCTAGTTAGCAAATTAGCTTACTTAGGTTGGCCTGCTAATATAATACTTTCAACATGCTATCTTTAGCTATGTCGCTACATACAGCGAGCTCACTAGATTACATTAGTACCGGTAAATAATGTTTCCGTACTAGCCTCAGCTTATTTAAATTGACACAAAATTTGTTTAATGTGCCTATCATATCAAGACAAATGTAAAATTCTCAATGACCCCGTGCCTGAAATGGCACACAAAGTCTGTCACTCATTTTGGTTTGAAGCGGTAAAACTTGTATTTTCGTAAACTTCTCAGAAGATATCCAAGACAAATAGAAACGGCCAAACTTCCCAGGTTTTCTTTTTCTCCCCTCGTCAGCTAATGAGGGCAGATCATTATGTCACCCGATCATTTGCAGGAGTTGGAGGTTTTGCCATTGAAAAGGGGTGGGAAGAGGGCCAAAAGTGAAAAAAAAAAAAAAAAGAAGCCCTTGTGTGTTTCGGTGTGGGAAAAAAAAAGCTGTCTTCTCGCCAGCTGTGCTCTATTTGCGTTGCAGCCTTTCAGAGGAACTCCCATCACTCATGATCTCCAAGAATCCACACCAGCACAGACACAAGCTCACGTGTGACAACTAAAGATAAAAACAAGCATGTAGGAAAAGGATTTAATGCTGCGTTGAAAGCGCTGGCTACAGCAGAAGGGTCAAAGCTCACATTTTTTTGTTTCTTTTTTGCTTCGTCATCTTGTGGCTGCGAAAGGTTATCCACGTTGTAAAGTTTCCTTATGTTGACTGACAGCATTGCCCATGACAAAATGTCCACTTGTTGACACAGATGTTGCGCATCATGCTGGGAAGAAAGCATCAAAAATTATAAAATGTACTTTATGGCGGAAGGTAACAAGCTGCCGCGTACATTCGTAGCTACCAAGATGGAAATGTAGTCGCTAAAATGTTGTTAGCGACTTGTAGATGAGACAAGCTTCTAAGTCAAAGCTAAAGCTAGCTAGCAAGTGGAAGCTAGCTTGACTACAAATGTAACTCTAGACAGCTAGGTTGTAGCTATCTATAAATAAATATATGATTTTTTTTTTTGAAAGATGAGATGTGAGACAACAGCGCACATTTAAGCATGCCTGTATTTCCTTATTCTGACAACGCTTAAGCAGCGCCTCCCACCTGCTACTGAGGGATACCGTTACAAGGGTGGCAGGAAATACCACAACCCCTATAAAAAATATTAGCTGGCTAATTTACTGATGCACTTATGTTATTATGGGCTTATTATGGTGGAAAGTGTTTCATCAAACCGAAGTGGGTTAACGGTTTGTCTTCCCCTGCCAGTGGTATTGTGAATGAAAAAGACAAAGGGTGCGCTTGTTTTTCAGATGAAAATAGACAGGAGGGTCGCTGTGGGCATTCGTGGAAAGGGTGTCAAACTTCACAGTATTGACACTGTACTGTGTGTTGTGTGGGTCAGTGACAAAACCTTAATCCAGCCCTGGCTTGTGAGCCGGCACGTTGTTGCATAAGTGATGTGCTGTGACTCACAGCACTTGCAAGAGTGACTGTCTGTACACATGCCGGGTGATAAATCCGAAACCAACCCATTGACCTTTTCTTCCAGCTGTGTGGCACACGCTCGTCTTGAAACTAACTAGCTAACAGCAATTCCCTGTCACAGTTTAACAGGTGGTAAAATGGGTGAGATGTTGTTCCACCTCTGCAAAGGCAGCAAAATTCTCTGGATTACTATGTAAGCTATAATAGAAGTCGGTGATCAAGTATGTCAACCCTGTCACAATTTGCACTCTTAATACGGCTAGATAAAAAATCAGGTGAAGTAGCTAACCCAGCGCTGAGTCCAAAATTTTATATACAGTATAGATTTGTTCATGACTTTAACCCAGTGCTTCTCAAATAGGGGGGCGGGACAGCTTTTAAAACTTTTTAAGGATAACACTTGAAAGGCAAATGAATGAAACTCTAACTAAAACTATGTGAAATGAGGCTAATAAACAACTGGAATGTGCATGTGCGTGTCTGTGTGTGTGTGTGTGTGTGTGTCAGAGTAAGAAAAAACGGAGGCGGGACCCTGGAGGTGGAGGAGGAAACATCAGAAATCTCCTTCAGATCCTCCGCAATTTCACAAACGTGTCCCCCAAAACAAAGGAGTTCAGCCAATGAGAGGCTACCACCGACATCGCGAGGTGTCCTGAGTGTAAAGCCAAGGCTCAGGTGGAGGGGCCACTGATGACAACTAGGCTCGTGATTGGTCGGAAGCCATGGCTGTCAGCATGGAGGAGGAACCCCGCCTGGGCAGGGGCCAGGTGACCAAGGAGGGCGGCTGGGGATGGATGGTCGTCGCGGCCTGCTTCGTCGCCACCATCTGCACACGTGCAGTCACCAGGTCTGTGTGTGTGTGTGTGTGCGGGGGGGTGCGTGTGTGTGTGTGCATGCGATTGTGTGTGTGTGTAGTCCCACGTTGTGTTGTCTGCACTGGTGACCTCACAATCACTCAAAAACAAGTACAGAGTTGGTGTGTGTGTGTGATTATGAAATTGTATAGTTTGCATTGCTAACTGAATTCAAACAATTGAAAGTCAAAATGAAATAAAAACAAACATATTAAAAAAAATCCCAAACTATTATAACCCTGGTCTATATGTGCATGGTTTGTAAAGCCAGGACTGGTTACCACCATGTAATAAAAGCAAGAAAGGGTGTATAAATATAGTAGAGTTTTCTTTAACCTCTCCAGTTGTGAACTTATTAGCACCTCTAAACAGTCCTTCCCTTAACAGGGGTTCATTCCTGAACAGCTTAAAGTGTTCACAACTTTTTTTTTAAACTCCCACTAAGACGCAAAATACCAAGTCAGCACATTTCCATCACACAGGGTTTAAAACGAAGTCCTAAAAAGTCATGTGTGGTCATTGTTGTTGAACAGCGCTTGTGATCCTTTTCCATAGGTGGTGTCTTCTCTTAAATAAAAAAAAAATAATATAAAAAGATAAGGTGTGAATGAGCGGAAGGTGTCTTTTGATAACCTCCTCCGACTCATCCTTATCACCCAAGACTGGCCAGCCAGCAGAAGACATGCCATTACATAAGCGCGCTTATGCAAGACTCAATATGTACAAGGCCTCACAGTCCGTGCACTTACTGACCTGACACGTTATCGACGCTAAACAAAATACAAGACAAAATCAGGAATTTATTTGACAGTTGAAATGATACGGCATGTCGGAATTATCCTGTTCTATTGATACAGGTTAGAAATGACATGATCGGTATTGCATCAAACGATATCACACTTTGAAATATTGATATTTGATGTCGTATTCATACGGTACTAAGAGACGCTAACGCCTTTTATATTTCATAAAAAGGACAGCTATTACATACTGCAATTTTTTATTACCCAGTGAGAACGGTTGAGATGGTGTCCTATAAAGTCTGCCTAGCAACAAGCTACAAAAGAATCCCTGCAATTAAGTTGATCTACAGTACATTTCTACTAGAGGGCGAGTGTTCATGCACCAGTAGCAATAAAAGTTCCTGCACTTCCACTGTATTTTTCTACTCACATATTTTTAATATACGATAATGTCCGCTCTTCTTGTATCCAGATGTGTTTCCATGTTCTTCGTGGAGTTCCAGCTGCACTTTGAGCAAGATTATTCCACCACAGCCTGGATCCACAGCATGATTGATTGCACCACTATGCTTTGTGGTAATGAAACACATTATCTTTAACCGAAAAGTGATCTACATATGTATTGATTTATTATATAGCCTGCTCAATTTAGAAATCATGTCTTTCCAGCACCTCTGGGTGGTTTCCTTGGCAACCGTCTGTCATGCAGAGCCACAGTGATGCTAGGCGGCCTTTTGTCCTCGTTGGGTCTGGTAATCAGCTGCTTCGCCTCCAGTCTGGTACATCTCTACGTCTCGCTGGGCATCCTAACAGGTACGTACGTACGTACTTGGGTCACCAGTATCACGTGAAAATAGGGTGCACGATACATGAAAATATGATACTGTTGTCGTTTTGATACTGCACGTTTTTAGGTTTGGGCTTTGCTCTGAGCTACACACCATCCATCGCCATGGTTGGCCGCTACTTCACCAAGAGGAAAGCTTTGGCGTATGGCATTGCTCAGTCTGGTAGGGACCTCACTGTTTTCTCTCGCCCTTTCGCGATGTCCTTATGGTCATGTTCTGCTATTCAGGTACCGGCATTGGAACCTTCATCCTGGCGCCGGTGGTGCAGCTGCTCATCGACCATTACTCGTGGAGGGGGGCCTTGCTGGTCCTGGGGGGGTTTGTCTCCAACTTGTGCGTGTGCGGAGCCTTGTTGAGGCCGGTGGTGGAACCCGCCGAGAAGCAAAGGTGGGATCATTATAAAAGCATTCTAACTAGTTAGCCAAACACACAAATTGAGCTCATATTTCATACAAGTGTGTCGGTACTGGACTGGCAGGAAACATGATATCATATGAAACTATCAGTGGCGGGCGGTCAAGGCCTGTATACAATGTTTGCATATGGATATTGTCCTGGAGATATCATTATATCATATCACGATATCTATATTTGAGTCCAGTGTATTGATACTGTAATTTGGGATTTGATAGTGGTGTGTCGATACTGGACTGTGTGCAGAATGATACTTAATATTTGACATAGGTGTATTGAGTGGTTCAGGAAGATTAATTTGATCCAGAACTCGCTAGCAACTAATGCTAACTCATGTGTTTGTTTTCCTTACGAAGGCTATATCACCAATCCAATAATGCCAAAGAAGAAACCAAAGAAGCCCCAGCAAAGACTCCAGAAATTAGCAACCTCAGCTACACTGAAGGACTCCTGATTGCTAACGGAGCGCTGAGAAACTGTCAACTGGAGAACAGCAAGCTAGCCGAGGTTAACACGCTAGCTCAGGCTAACACACTAGCCTTGCTGTCCAACGGGCCCGATACCAGGCTAACGGATCGCAAACTAGCGGAGTGCCTTTTACTTAGCAACACGTTAACGGGATCTATGCTCGGGGAGCTAGCTGACACTAAGCTAGCTTGCACCGTGGATAGTCGTAACATGTGCAACAATATGGCCATTGCAAAGACAGAAGCCACGCTTTCGGAACCTTTAGTGGATACTAACGTCCCCCAAGGTTGTTGTTATTGCCTCCAGCCGAGAGAGGACTTTGGCTTCCTCGTGTTTCCGGACTTCTTGGTTCTGAGCCTGTCCTTCCTGTTCCTGGCATTTGGCTGTAGTACTCCGGTGGTCTACCTGGTTCCTTATGCCCTCAATCAGGGGGTGGAACAGAAGCAGGCCGCCTTCATCATGTCTATATTTGGAATCAGCTGTATCGTGGGTAACATTACCTTTGGTTGGATCACAGACAGGAAGTAAGTCGCGGCTTAGCACGTTTAGATAATATTGTACAGCAAAAATGATATGACACATCTAAATGCAATATCGATTCAGATTCTATCAAGGTGCTAAATATTAATATTTGATACTGCTGTGTTTTTTGCAGGTGTCTGAAGCGGTACCGTATGCAAAGCTACATGCTAGCCGTAGCGATGGAGGGCCTGAGCTGCCTGTGCGTTCCGCTCTTCCGCTCCTTTGCACCGCTGACCTTGTTCGCCGTGGTCTACGGCTACTTTGACGGCGCTTATGTGGCGCTCATCCCTGTGGTCACTTCGGATGCTGTGGGCGCCGCTTACCTCACCTCATCCCTGGGCGTGGTCTATTTTCTGCATGCTGTGCCTTACCTCATCAGCCCACCCATAGGCGGTGAGATTTTAGCGTTTTGTATTTAAAAGTTGTATGCATTCGTCTCATTATAGAGGTTGTTAATTGCTTTGTTGTAAGTAATAAAATACTGTATAAAAATCTTGGGAAAATACAAAAATTTACATTTATTAATTTGTTTTTAAAATAAGTGTCAATTAAAACTCGCTTATTTATAAATAAAACCTCATCAACATAGGCAGGACAAACAACGGTGAGATGGATGTAATATAATAATAATAATAATAATAATATAATAAAATAATAAAAATAATTAAAATAATTGGAAATAATTGAGCATTTTTAACTATAATTTAGTCTAAAGAAAGTAAATTAACACTTTATTTAATGAGATAATTGAATAAAATAAAAATGAATACATTGATCAAATACGTATCACTTATGTTTTTAAATTAAGTAAATTAATTTCTAGTCAATTAAACATTTTTACATGTGTTGTATTAGATAATTGGTTAATATATTCTCATAAAATTAATGATGAATAATATAATTAAGATTCATCAATTATTATTTTAATATTAAAATAAACAATTAGACATTTCATTTTTGAAAATTGGCTAGAATAAAAATGATTATAGAGAATTAAAAACATTTGGATTGATTATTATTTCAGTTTTGAAACGGTATTTTACATAAAATAAAAGAAATATTAGCAAAATAAGCATTTTATTTTCTATAATTGTTCCTAAAAATTGTATATTATATATTAATATATATAGTATATATCATATTAATTAGACTGACAATTTGTTAGTAATTATTATAAGATTAATTATAATTAGTAACATTATATTTCAACTATTTCCACATTTTCGATGCACGTTGTTGCTTACTTAATATGGGTTTGCGCATCTTTCTTCAGGTTGGTTGGTGGATGTGACTGAAAACTACACAGCAACTTTCTTTGTCAGCGGCGCTTCTTACATATTCAGCGCTGCCATTCTGGCGGCATCTATGTTGGTCCGTCGTGCACGTCGGTCGGGGTCAAAGGTGCCCTGCAACAGACACGCCGCCAGTACTTCCACTGTGTGTCATCAGGACATCATCTGAGCGTTCTGATGGCTATTTTTGTTTGTAATAACCAAACACTCTACAAAACACTTTTGTTACCACAACTCCATGACATTTTTAAAAACACAACTGAAAAATAATGATGCTACACATCAACATATTGATACATGATACTAATGTATCAATACCATACTGTCAGCTGTAAGGATAAATCAAAATATGTGATACTGGTATTGATCTTGAACTGTGTGGAAAATTGATTCAGCACTTCAGAATTGTGGGCATATATCTATGATATGTCTGTTTCAATACCACAGGTAATAATGTTACATATATATAAAATACTTGATATTGGTCTCCTGATGCTGCACTTTGAGGAATAATGGTACAACTCATCAAAATATCAATAATTGTCACCAGTGGAACAATACTCTGAGTGATGACAAATCGACGATACAAGACGACAGTGTATTGATATTTCATACTGGTGTATTGATACTATACTGTGAGTGATAATGATTTATTATTTCAAAGTATGTGATACTGGTGCATAATTAGTGAGGAATAACATCACTGTATCTTTAATGGTACCAGCGTATTGAAGCGGCACTGCATTTTCATGTCAATGGATTTCTGTAACTACATGTATGTGCATTAAAAAAATAATAAATTCACAGGACCAAACACACAGTAAATGAATAAACGCCGTCCATATGTTGTGTGAATCATGAATGTCTGCTAATATGCTTTAAGGGGTTTGCTGACTAAATACAGTAAAAAGGGTGAATATTTGTTTCTTACATTGATTATCAGTGAAAAGAACGGAAATAATTTATATTAATGTCATTTATTTCCTTTGGTTTTTTTTACATTTTATTCTATAATGCAACATTGTATTTTAAAAAATTAAACCGTTCCTCAATTGCATTAGCTTGCAGTTCTACTTTTGTCCAGCAAGTGGCACAAGCAGCTTGAAAGCACCCGTGATGTCGTCACACACAATCGACCATCTCAGTTGGCGCTTACCTATTACGATAATGACGTCACGACTCCAGGATGATGGCTAAATTACTAATCAGCTAAAACACGCAAAGGAGGAACAACGTGAACAAACTGGACAGGTATATGTTTTAAAATGTCACTTTGCGTTATTAGGTAGTCATTAACGGTGTGTTTATTGTTTGGTCGACAATCCAAACGGGCTGGTTGACTACCTAACCGGTTGCTAATCATCAAATTACCTTTTGACAAAATGGCAGAATGTAAAACACCTTTGATTAAACGTTAGTTTTGTCATTATTCCGGTTCTATTTTTGTCAAAAGTCTGCTCACGAGATAGTTGGTGGTGTTTCTTTTAGTATGTTGTGCTGATTGTAGGTTTTGCATTCAGGCACTCGACTACGGCACCTGTCAATCAAACGATTAGCGACCATGTTAAGCTTCTTGGAGCTGGTATGTGCGTAATATTTCAAAGATTATTAAACTTGTTTGTATTATGATCTTTTAAAGACGAGTGATAAAGTGATAAAAAGCATCGTTTTTTCCTGTGACAAATTTTGTGACTCTTTATAATATAATTCCTATATATTAATCGCTCGCCATCGCTTTAATGCGAGATTTTTGTTGTGACCTTTTAACGTAGATCAAATCTGAATTTCGTCCTCATTAAATGGCTTGATGTAGCCATTTTGCAGGTGGCCTAAATAAGCTTTCGACTATAGAAGCTGTCATTTTTCTACAGTCACTATATTAAAGTAACCCCTGCCTTAGCTGGGTTATGTGTAAAAACGAAAAGCAAAAGCAAAAAGTAAAGTTTTATTGGACAGTTTTTTGAAATTAACAAAACCAATCCTTTCTGTTTTCTTCCTCTTCAAAGTGGATGAATGAATGGAGCCAGACATTCTAATCTATCAGCACCCAGCAGCTCGCCCTTCATTGGACGATGACATCAGGGAGGCGGGCTCAGACGGGGAAAAGATCTAGGGATTCTCTAGTGGCTTTGCCGCTTCCTCCGAACCGCTGTTCCACCTCAAGTGCAACTTTCTTCGTCAAGCAGAACCACGCGGCGGGCCGCCTTTACCCCTTACTAACGGGTACTGTGACACCCGTAGGGAGGAGGTGGGATTCGCCGATTTTGCAGTGTTTGCGGAGCAAAAAAACCACCCGTGGTGTTGCGGCTTCGTCGGTGCTACGACACACTTGAACGTACTGAGGGAAGCACGAGACGTCATCATGGATTCCGAACCCAGATCGCCTCATCACCACCTCGTGCTCAGGAATCAGGATGCTCCCCGAATGTCCCCCACCTCTGAGGATCAGGACTCCCTCTCGTTCGACGGGCCATCCGAGGACTCGGAACCCAACGTGTCCTCGCTCATCCTCACCTCCCAAGGGGATCACACTGATGATGATGATGATGATGATCACATGATAGAGGATGGGTGTGTCGCATCTCAGGGAACATATCCTACCTCTAAGCAGTCCTCACAATTCCTTGCCGACAACTCCGGGTGTGCGCCGGGTCTCCCCCCGAGTGAAAGCTTTGCAGACTTCTGCTCGGCAGCTCCGCAGCAAGATGGGGGCGAAAAGTGGGCCCACTTTAAAGACCAGAACAACCACATGCAACAAGTAGGCATCCTTCAGTTGGTCTCAGGCAGTGCTTCTCAAAATGGACTCTGCGAGTAGTAGCTTCAGGGGCCGCCAAATAATTTGCATTGCGTTTGAGTGGTCATGTGTGAGTCTGTGTCCGCTGTCCCAACAGCCAACACCTCTTCTCGTTTAAGGGGTACACATGGGAATTACATTTAAGTGGTGTTTGGATTATGGGGGGGGGTCGTTGGACCCATGTCTTCCATGTAACGGGTCACTGGACCCAAAAAATAGGAGAACCCTTGCTCTGTGGACACTGAGTATTACTCTCGAGTGATGCCATTTTTCTAACTTTTCTTTCCTGTCCACCAGCTCCTCCAGGAGTCTTTTCCTGAGACTGATGTCCCAGCTGTGAGCATGGACGAAGAGAAGGAGGAGGTGCGCAGCTTGGAGGCGCTGCTTCATTCTCAACATCACGTAGACTGTAAGGAAGACCCAGTTGAGCGGTATGATGAAAAAAAGAACCCTTCTGAAAAACATTTGGAGTTGAGATTTGCCTGTTATACCAGTTAGACATGTAACAAATTAGAAAACCAAAGAGCTGCCATGGGTGAAAACCAAGTAATTGGGAAAAACGTGTAGATTATTTAAAGATTGTTTTCAATAAGGTTTGTGAAAACTAAAATGAATGCGATTTTACGCGTATATTTGGAGACAAAAAAAAAAATTGCTCGTTCTTCCATGCTCTGTTGTAGCTGAAATGGGTTGGAGCATGGTGGTGTCAGCATAATTTTTTGGTCCATCTAGAAGTCGGAGTTCGGTCAAGTTAGAGGGAATTATGTGAAGTTTCAAAAGGCAGTCAGGTTTCACGTAAAAGCTTCAGGTTTCTACTTGAAACAAAAAAGGTCAGAAAAAGTCGACTAGAACAGCTTTTATTTGGTGTTGAACAGCCACTTTAAATTGTGGCAGGTGTGTGCTGAGTTGCGATTAACATGAGTTAGAATTTGATTTGGTTGTTCGGAACATAGCCACATCCTCAGTCATCGGGGTGTGCACACTTTTGCAAATGTTATTTCACTTATATTTTTTGAAGAGTTTTTAAAATTGTATTGAATTGCACAAGTTAATGGTGAAAAAAGTTTTGAATCAATTTATATTTTTGTCCATTTTTTTTTTTTTTCATATCACAAAAAATGCCTTTTCAATGTTTCTTATTAACCGTCTCGCTTTTATTTTTTGCCAGGGCCCGACGAGGCTTTTGGCTCCCCAGCGAGGATACGCATGCCGCTGCAGGCCTCAAGTTCCGGTGGGGCACTTCCCACGCCAACAAGACTCTGCTCAGGTGTCTCGGTGTGATCTCCACAAATGTGGTAAGATCGTTAAGTTCCATTCACTCATGTTCCCATGCATGTCTAAGTGGCATTTTTTTTGTTTTATTTTTATATCAGGAGCCCAAGAAGGACTGCTATCCAGGAACCACCTTCAAGGAAACGCACACACATAAGCCTCTCAGTCAATTCAATGCAAGTATGTGTAAATATTTATTTATTTCTATATTTTGATTAGTGGATCCCATGCCACCGTAATGGTTGTCTTTTTATTTATTTTTTCTCCTCCCAGCGGAGCAGCCCGGACCTTAACACTTCTCAGGTGGTCACCCTCCTCTTCTCAGTATTCACACTGTGTTCTCTCCCCTCAAGCAGAGGTTGGAATGTTGTCACGGAAACACTGAACAGTGGAAAATGGCAAGGATTTTTTTTAATACAGTGTCCAATCTTTTCTGGGACCTGTAAATGATTCTGTGAATTATTTTGATTATCAAAAGAAACCATGTGGCTGTGACAGGACTTGACAATGCAAACTAAAAAAAAAAATGGTGCGCTCCCAAATCTCTTTGTTCTTTATCAACTTTAACAGGTTCATGCTGTCTATATTTATCTATTTATCATTTTTTGTCCAGTGAAGCATTAACTGCATAAGCATGTTAACTCAGTAGCTTCTTTATGTTTTGTCATCAAAATATTCCTGTCATTGTAAAAAAAATTTCTCCTTCCATTCGACCATGATAATTCGTGCCTTTTATATGCCACCAACTGCATATCCCCAAAAATTATTTATTTAGTATTTTTTTTGGCTATGATTGTCCTTGACAATTTTTTAAGTCTTCAGGTTTACTGTTTGAATCCAAATAGCATGCACTGCAATAAAAGATGTGTAATGCAAAAGTAAAAATACCAAAATAAACCAGATGATTGATGAATTGTTTTACACGTTCTGCAACAGTTCTGTAAATGATTTTTTTTTACCCTCTGTAGCCAACTTTCTTTTTAATTTCAAACACACAATAGTTGACCACCAAAATTATGAGACGGACAAGATTGTCAAGATTGATAACAAGATGCTACCTTTTCCAACTAATGACATTCACTATTTACTCCTTTTTTCCCCCTTTCGAGCTACTATATTTCTGTCTTTAAAGACGGAAGCACTACCTCCATCAATAAGTCCTGTCACACCGAGACTTGAGAAAATGGTGGAGAGGCAAAACTTAAGTCTTAACAGCTATTTCAACGGTGCCTTTTTTACCTTTAGGGACACTGCAATTGTGAAATTACAAATTTTGTGAGTTTAAAAAAATGATTGTGACTTGTTATTTTGGGATAAAATAACATTTTCAACAGGGACTCCGAAATAGGTCAAAGAGCAGATTTGTCAAGGTTGACAAGGATTTCCCTGTATGGGCACTGTAAATGCTGCAGTTCTCAAAATTTAACAATTTTTTTTTTTCAAACAGAATTAGTCAAAATAAAGGAAGTAAAATTATTTTTTGAAGATAAAGAAAACTACAACATAATTGCTGGACTGTTTTGTGATAAGACATTTTGAGTTGACCAGTTCAAATAATCTTCACTACAGTATGCCGCATCTCCATCTTTTATTTTTAAAAAAATATTTTTTATTATTCAGATATAAACAACAAACAAATCCCCCCCCCCACACACACACACGCACACGCACACAATAATCGCACAAACAAACGCGCACACGCACACACCGGATGAGACCGCGTCCCTTCCGCCTCCTTTCGTCCGGGCTGGCGTGGCTTCCTTCCGGGCTTGCTGAAGAAAAGTTGCGGGGAGGTTCAGAGGCAACCGGGGCTTTAGACAGAATGGACAGCCATGGACGGAAAGTGGTGGTGTGTGACAACGGCACCGGGGTGAGTTTCGAACCTCGTCCCGTCGTTTAGTTGAACCGTCGCCATTTTAACCGCTTTGAAAGAATCAGGAAGTGCAGCCGCAGTGCTAACTGGGCGTGTGGCTAACTAGCTGAGCTAATTTTCATTCATCCAGACGTGACATGGAAACGACATTTCCAGACGTCGCTTATATTTCCATCCAAATTGAATACAATAGTGCGGCTTTATTAACACAATGTCGACCGTCAAAATAATAGCTTATCAAACTGGAGCGTTTAGTTTTATAGCCACTCGTACGACTGCAGCTAGCCACTTAGCCTGTTAGCTTTCCAGCTGTCTGCTGTTTTCCGATGGGCAACGGAAACCTTTGATGTGGTTTAACGGCACCTTAACGTTCATATGTTACGAACTGAAGTTATCTAACGCGAGTTATAATCATTAAAAAACGCTCGAATCCGATGCAAGATGAGTATTTAAGATTTTTTTTACCAAGCTGTAAGCGTAGTTTTCTAGGCCGTGTCAGGTTAATTAAGGGTATAATTGTTTTTCCGTCAGCCAGCTTGTGATTTTCTACTGTTAAAACCGCTGCTTTAATATTTCCTCTCCCAAAGTTTCTGCTATAATATTAATACAATTAATAATTATACGCCTGTCGCACAACATTTTTCGTCTCGACAGACCCACCAGGAAGTGGTTGACTTGCTAAATCGTCACATTCCACACGCCGCAGCAGTCCTACCTGCACTTGAATGCATATTTGAGCGCTTTACTTGTATTAATAAAGTTGGATAGTGGGTTGGGTATTGATATATGTAGTTTAGGTGAATTATAGGGTCAGTAGCTGGCCAATTAGCATGTTGGTATGTGGTATGCATTACTGCGGTGTGCAGGAATGTTATGTAGTTGACCCTTTTGCAGAAGAGACTTCCTCTTTTGCTGCTTGTCAGCATTGAAACAGGATGTTACCGAAAATAAACCACAAAAGACATTCATGATTGTATAATGCTTCATCTTTACACCTTTTGAGCATTTAGGCATCACGAATTTTCTCTTCACCACTCGGATTTCTAGGTGTCGTTGTAAATGGAAGGAACAGACAAAAACAAGATTTAAGAGCTTAACTAGAACATATAGAAAAAATACATATGTTTCCTCTCTATATTAACAAATACCACTGTTTTAAAGATGTAAAATCAGTGTAGAATAAAAGAAGAAACTGGCCACAAAAGAGCTTTACTTTAAAACAAAAAACTAAATCCGTCTCATAAGATGGTGTAGTTTCGAAGGTTAACAATAGATAAAGTCTACACACCCTCTTAAATGCTGTTAATTTGTGATGTATTCCCAGTCTTTTGTCTTGTTTGTATTTTGTAGTACTAAAATGTCATGTGCCTAAATGTCCTCACAATTTCTGTTTGCAACTTTTTTTTGTAGTTTGTCAAGTGTGGCTATGCAGGCTCCAACTTCCCAGAGCACATCTTTCCCGCCTTGGTGGGCAGGCCCATCATCCGCTCCACGGCCAAAGTGGGCAACATTGAGATCAAGGTACACAACACCGCCTTTTATATTCATGCAAATGAAAAAGGAACATTTTTAATTCATTCGAGAATCTTTTTTTTTTTTTCTACCTTCCACAGTGAAAAAACACTATAAAACATTGAGTAATACAAATCAGTTTTAATCGATTATCGCTCAATATAAGACACTGAACTCCACTGGATAAATAATATAATAATATAAATTAAAAGTTCAAAGAGAAGCATGTCTGATTGAAGAATTTTACAAAGACATATGGAAAATACTGCATGATGCGTAATTTTTAAATGAAGCAAAATTTCAGTTTGTCATTCAAATTTGGTTATACTGGCCGTATGCCGTTTTATTCAAATAATAAAATATGTTGAAAGCCTTTTAAATGTATTAAATTTAACTTAAAAGAGTATCTGTACTCAATCTTTTTTTTCCACCTTCCTCTTGCTTTTTCCAAAATTTTGTTTTGTTCCTTTTGCTGTTTTATACACACAAACTTTCTCTTCCTCCATTCGATCCCCCCCACCCCCAATTGAAGTAGAATTCCCACAAGATGGTAAGTGTAAGATGGCGTGTGTGTGTGCTCTTGCATCATCAGCTTCCCTGCCTGTCATGATGTGACTTTCTGACTGTCTTTGCTGGTTTTTCTTTCTACTCACACCTTGAAGCCATCGTTTTGACCTTATAAAGTGCTGAAGGATTGTTGGAATCTGTATTTTGAGTGACTGTCAGCTCGCTAATGACCGACGTTAAAATGCAGGAGCCTGATCCTAAATATTTTATCTAATATTGTAGCATGCCGCTGAAACGTGCACAAATTTCTTGTGTAATCATGATTCAAATTTTATATAATGCATAAAAGTGCAAAAAATGTGACCCAAATGTTTGAAAATTAACTGTTCAAAAAGAGATAATGTGTAATGCTTTAAATTCAACTGAACTTTACTGTAAAAAAAAAAATCTGAACGTTTCAACCAGTGGAACATTTAGCGCAGTTTGAGCATTGAATTCGGTGAATCTTTGGCGTACCATTTGGGGAGCCTTTGTGAGATATTGATTCAGATAAATGAATCAGCCTCAAGCGTTCAAAATATTTGCAAGTCACGCATCCTGTTTAAAACGCCAGAACTGAAAGTGAACCCAATAAATTTTCGTCGCAGGAAAGTTTTGAAAAATTAGCCCTTGACACCAGTTTTACTGCTGAACCTGAATTTGGGTGGACTTGTGTATCATAATAGGACGGATTAAAAAAAGGTTTGAACACCACCTCACTATAAAACAGGATGTTCGCAGAGAGAAGTGGCCACTGAGGTTAGCGTGTGACAGAGTGCCAACAGGAAGTTTGAACAATGATATATATAGAGAGAGAAACTGGAAGAGTCACAGAAAGGTACAGCAAGTCATTAACCTTGGAAATTGTCATGGATCAAACATCTGTTGTGAATTTAGCCCAGCATTAAACGTTTTACGGAAGATTTCCCCAGTAAAAGTTCCAGAGCAGTATATGTTCATTCCTATAATGTCAGCTGAAGGCCCAATAGTCCTACATTTTTGTAAGTAGCTAGTAGGTACCCATTTTAGATGCCTGAGCAAGTTTCGACAGGTTTTTCTCTAGCTTCACATTTTTTTTATCGAGGTTCTCCCAACTATATACATTTTTTGGGGGGAGACCACATGGAGAGAATTGCAATGGGTGAACTCATAAAATGGCTGTCATCGTTGTGAAAGTTTCCAGCCGCAATGTTGAGGCTGGACTCATTTGTTGCACGCAGGAGACACGCGTCACTAAAAACGACAAAAAAAAGTATTTTGTGCATGCAGAGTGATGGTGCATGCTGGGTAATGTTGTTCAAAAGCAGACAGGTGTGTGATGGCATAGCTTGACTACAGATTTGAGTGTTTTTCTTATTATTGTTCTGATTTGATACTCACCGTTTGCCCGTTTGCTCTAAGATTAAATTGGACTATGAAATTAAGCCTCTGTCACCCTTTTTCAGGATTTGATGGTGGGGGACGAAGCCAGCGAGCTGCGCTCCATGCTGGAAGTCAACTACCCCATGGAGAACGGCATCGTGCGCAACTGGGACGACATGAAGCACCTGTGGGACTACACTTTCGGCCCCGAGAAGCTCAACATCGACACGCGCAACTGCAAGATCCTGCTCACCGAGCCCCCCATGAATCCTACCAAGAATCGAGAGAAGATCATAGAGGTAGGCGAAAGCCCCTTTTGACATCGCCTGGTCAAGTCTGTATTTTTCTGCTCTGTCGCCGTTGTTGTCCAAAATGTTACATTACATTGAGTTGCACAGGTTAAAAGATCACATTATTGGTAGAAAAAAGTTTTGGCCTCATTTATCTTGGGCTTATCACCAAAACCTGACTTGTAACAAGGGGAGTGTAGGTTTATTTAAATCCACCGTAAATTGGTGTCACTGCACATCAGGGAGGAGCCAAGTTTAGCCTGGGTTGTTAGTAGAAGAAGTGACCAAAGAGTCTTTGACGGCTTTGTCGGGCAGTGTAAACGACTGTGATCTGATGATGCAATTGTCTTGCGCCCCCTGCAGGTGATGTTTGAGACATACGAGTTTTCAGGTGTCTACATAGCCATTCAAGCCGTGCTGACACTGTATGCGCAAGGTATGGACTGAGACCTCGCGGTTAATTTAGAGTGATTGATTGTCATTGTAACAAGCACTTCCTTTTTTTTGTGTGTGTGTGTGTGTGCACGCGTGTGTTTTAACAGGCCTTCTGACCGGCGTGGTGGTGGACTCTGGCGACGGCGTGACTCACATCTGTCCTGTGTATGAAGGATTCAGCTTGCCTCACCTGACCAGACGTTTGGACATCGCCGGGCGGGACATCACCCGCTACCTCATCAAGGTGTCACCATCAACACAATAGCCTTTTATTTAATCAACTGTAGATCTGGAGTTTAGGTTTTGGTAATAAATTCAACACTGTGAAGAGACTACTGTAGCGCAAATAATAACAGTTGTCTTCAATAGCGGGAATTTGTCCACAACAATGCGTGGCATTATAAACGATACTTTACATTGCTGCCGTTTTGGTTAGCAACTGTTCATATAGGATGTAATGATTTTGTAATTTCTACATTTTTATTTGTTTTTTGGCACAAAAAAGGTGAGCGGCAACTAAACGTGACATTATGTTTATTAGATGCATATCCTCAATGAACTTAATGAAATTTAGTTGAAACCTAAAATTTAAAATCAATAAATTGTGACGTGAACTGCATCTTTGTACGTGCTGTATGTTGAGTCCCGTTAATTATGTCACCCAGTTAACAAGTTATGGATACTTTTGGGAATTTCAACCGTTTTGTCTTTGATATTTCATTGTTTCTCTTGCCATTCTCACGGACGTTTGTTTTTCGCCGCAGTTGCTGCTGCTGCGAGGGTACGCCTTCAATCACTCGGCTGACTTTGAGACGGTGCGCATGATGAAGGAGAAGCTGTGCTATGTGGGCTACAACATCGAGCAGGAGCAGAAGCTGGCGCTGGAGACCACCGTGTTGGTGGAATCCTACACGGTAAGAGGCGTGGATGCCGGTTGTCTTTCTGGTGGTGGAATGTGGCTGACTGGTTTGTTGGTTAGGCGGTTGCTGTCCTCCCATTGACATTTTGCACAGCACCCTCGGGCCTTCCCCGTGGTTGTTAAAACACATTTTCCAGATCGCTGGATCCTCCTCAAGTTTTCGTGGTTATTGATAAAATTCATAACAAAAGATTACCCTTGTTGGCCCGTTTGACGTTTTGGTCTACAGGCATGAAAGGTTTTCAACCTTTGTTAGAGGAGCAATCTCAAAACCTGCAAACCTTAACATTTTTGCTGTGTGCAAGGGCCTTTTAATTTGAATTTTGTCGGTCGTTAAAAAGACCCCGAAGGGGATACTTTTGAGAGGTACTGGAACCTTTGATGCTTTGAACTGCTTCCTTAAAATGTTCCTTTAAATGTAACCTTTTGCTTCAAAGAGCCATCTTGAAAGAAATAATTCCCTAGGAAGGTCTTCCTTTGGTTCTGATAATTTACTGAAGTCCAATACGTTATAGACCAAACGCTCGTGGAGCCTGATTTGGTTAACGTTGCATTTATGAGAACACAAATAGTTCCTTCAAAATGTCCTAGTTTTGTGACTTTCTGCTGTAAAAAATGGCGCTTTTGTCATAAAATTTGTATTCCAAGAGAAGAGATCCAAAAACTTCTGGGGAATGCACCGAAAATGTTTGAACCCTTTTTTATTTGCGGTGCTGCAAGTACGAAACATAGTCAAAAGTTCCTGAAACTGTAGATATAAATAGTCACAAATGTCACAGAGTGAAAATGAAGGAGTAAATTACACCTGGAAAAAAAATGACATTTGGATTTGAATTGGCAAGCGTATGGCCGTCGAGCCGATTTCTAGCTAGGCAAACGTAACGGTCTACACAACATCACCGCATTCTCATTCTTGACAAAAGTGACAGACTCCAACGCATGAGTCCAACTGCTTCATGACACAAAATCTGACATAATTAAATAAATAAATTAAAACGGGACTTTCTAATCCTAAAAAGTTTATTTGAAGTTCAATTTCGTGGGAGCGATTAATGGACATTTAAAAAAAATATACGGACATTTGTGATTTGTTCAACATAAACGCAGCTGTGTTGTATTTTTTTTTTTTTTGACATGCAGCATATTTGTAGCCTGGTGTTTATCCTCTACGTGACAAATGGCTCCGTTGCTTAAAAGCACGGCTTTATATAACAAGCGTGCACTCTTAATTAATGGGCTTTGTTGCGGGGGCCGCTGTAAAGTTTCAATTCTAACATCTGGTGGTAGGTGCGGTGGTGCTCGTCCGCCAGCCTTGCTTTTCTTTCCAATGTGCTTTTTTCCCCCCTCCAGAACCACAAAATCCAAAAGCATGCCTTGGCCAGCTCGTGTTGTGTCTCTGAGCTCACTGTGACCGTATGAGTGTGTGTGAGCGAGAGAGTATAAGAGTGCGCGTGTGTGTGTTTGGGTCCTCTCGAAACAAGGAGGGTAATGTGAGCGTGGCCCGTGGAGCCCGTGGGCCGCCTGTGGCATCATTTCCTGCGCAGCCACCTTTGCAGCAGCGGCCGCTTCCTTTTGCTGCCCCCGCACTTCAATGAAGCCTTTCTATAGATACGAACACGAACACACTTGTACGTGCACCAGTTGTGCTAAAGCTGCAACATTGTAGTACGACGGGGCAAACACCTCCTGCTTTGCAGGGAATTGCTAGAATTCTCCAGTAAAGCCACAAAATGTTAGATTTGTTGCTAGGCACTGCTTTGAAAGAATTGTCGAGGTAGAGGTTGCAAAGTTGGCAACACCGAGAAGCCCTCGCTTTATCCCCACACCCAAGCGCTGCCCCTGGTTGTCATGGTAACGAAAGCCGGGCTCGGCATTTGCGTGAGTAAATCAAATTGATTTGTGGAAGTCACGGTAGGGCTGTATAAGACTAGCAAATTTTTACACTTGAATGAGTGAAAACAGTACCTGTAGAGTTCCTAAAGCTTCTTTCTGCTGGGATTCTGCTGAAATCCCCCCCCCCCCCTTTTTTTTTTTCTTTCTTTCCTCTCATGTCCGTCCTCCCTCCCACGCGTCTGCAGCTGCCAGACGGCCGTGTGATCAAGGTGGGCGGCGAACGCTTCGAGGCGCCCGAGGCCCTCTTTCAGCCCCACCTCATCAACGTGGAGGGTGTGGGCGTGGCCGAGCTGCTCTTCAACACTATCCAGGCGGCCGACATCGACACCAGGTGAGCGATGAGAGCGTGCTTCCGTATGTGATGCAAAGAGAACATTTTGAAGAATAAAAAAAAATATATATATATCCTCTCCAGGTCCGAGTTCTACAAACACATTGTGCTGTCAGGGGGGTCCACCATGTACCCGGGGTTGCCCTCGCGACTGGAGAGGGAGCTCAAGCAGCTGTACCTGGAGCGCGTGCTCAAGGGGGATGTGGACAAGTTGTCGGTGAGAAATTACTTTGTGGTTCTGCTAAAATAAAATCTAGTCGTAAGCGGAGTGCTGTGAGTAATACACAATTATGATTCTATCCATGATTTATCGTTTAATTCCTATACATAACAATAAATAACACCAGCACAGCTTTCGAATGCCGTAAACTTGCTTCCAATGTACATTGAACTGGTGCAGTGCACTGCTCTGCCACCAGGTGGTGTCCTGCGCACGGATTTAGTGATTAAAATTGCTGTTTTATAGCCAAAGTAATATCATCTAACTAATTTGGTACAAAAATAAGTTTACTTCTTTTCAAAATACTCATTAATTTGATGTCCATGACGATGTTAGGAGAAGGTTACTACTTTTAATCACAATTCCTTTTGGTCAAACAAAAAGCAGTAGTTAAAAACAATAAAACAGTCTTAACTTTGTTTCAGAAGATTTATCGCGACATGTAAAAATAGGTTTAAGCGTAAAAACAAAACACTCCAAGAAACCCGAATTTGGTTTAGGTGTAAAACAAAAAGTTACCACTTGTAATGCCTAAGAAAAAGCAAAACACCCATGCAAGTATCCAATATTTTCAAAATCACATTCCACTTAGTATCCCATCGATTTAATGGCGGAATCTGATTTGTGGTGTCAAATAACAAAAACTTTGCGTGCGTGATAGCGGCATTATATTTTTGTCATGCACTTACTTCATCTTTACATCAAACGCCATGCCTGTTGAATGACGTCTGTGTCTCAGTTGTTTGCTCGTGTTTGAGTGCCTACATGTCAACTGTGGCCACAAAAGCTTGTGTAAAATATGAAAAAAGAAAAATGACATATGAACATTTTTTCATAGCTTCCGTTGTAACATTATGTTGTGTTTGGTGTCTGCAAGTGTAGAGGTGCTGTTGTGGTACACGTTGCGCTTTATCTTGAGCTTTAAATGTGAAACGATCCCAATTTTGACTATCTCTGTCTTTTATGGACTCTATGGAATCGTTTTGAATCCCCATAAAGTCTTGCGCTATTTCTGAAATGCCCCAAGAAATATGTGAGAATTCTGAATTCTACAACCATGCGTCCGCCACTGAAGTGGATGCTTGCAAATCAGGAAGTGTCTAACGTTTGCTTGCTATTTTTATATGATTTATTTATTTATTTATTTTTTTTAAAAACACAGAAATTCAAGATTCGCATCGAGGACCCTCCTAGGCGGAAGCACATGGTGTTCCTGGGCGGGGCGGTACTAGCTGACATCATGAAGGACAAGGACAACTTCTGGCTCACCCGCCAGGAGTACCAAGAGAAGGGGGTGCGCGTTCTGCAAAAGCTGGGTGTCACCGTCAGATAAAAATACACACACATGAAAACACACACACACACACACACAAAAAAATATATCTATTTATCCTTCTCCTCTTTCCCGTCGTCACCTCTCCTCTTTCCTGCTGTCGCCTTTGCCCCTTTCCGCCTTCACCTCCCTTGGCAAACGGTTCCATCTTTTTTGCACAATTCCCCACATAGCGTTTAAAAAAAAAAAAAAAAAAAAAAGGTTGAAGTCGGGGACGTCTTGAAGGGAAGCCTACAAGTTTTTTGATATCACAATCAGGGTCCACCCAGCGCATTTTTTCCCCCCCACGACTAATCACATTTTTTACAAGCGACTTTTTTTTTTCGGGGAGAGGGAATACTCTGTTTTTTCTTTGCATTTTTTTTTTCACTTATTCCCCCCTCGCCTTTGTTGCAGTGCACTACTACCATTGTAAATGGAGTGTAACCGTGGTAACAGAAGTTTGGTTTTAATGAAGTTGAACTCTCTTCAAAGCAGGGTTTCCTCCAAATTTGGGTCCTTTTTCGGAACAGTTGCGACGAAACCCAGATTTGTACGCAAGTCGGAAGACACCCAAAAATTGTCCGGAAAACACTTGTCAACTATATTATAAAACAATTGAATGAAATACTTAGGATGTAGTATTCAACTTAATGCATAGCCATTGATAAATTAGAACTTTGAAACATCCTATGTCGAGAAAGCCAGTGTAATTCAGAGTGTATGGCTAATTCATAAATAATAATTTTATGTACTATTTTATAAATAATAATTATTCTTTTTGAACATATCAATTACTTGCTCAAAGCATTACGTCCACAATCCGAGTTTGTTGGCACTTGTTTTACAAAAACGCCATCTTGAGAGTCCCCGCTTGTAGGGAAAGAATAGCATTCGAGTAGTTGCGGTCTAAAAAGAACGGACGTTGACGTTAATTGCTCCTCAGTTACATCGTTCTCAACCTAAAAGGCTTTGAGGTTTTGGTTGTGCAACAAGTTAGTGTCGAGCAACTGTATTCAATGTAACCAGAATTTGTCGGAATGCGCTGGAGTCGATCACTGAGCTACACAAATGCAGTTTTAAAGTTGTAATTCCAGTAAGTATTTTTTTTTATAAATACTTCTACACCATAAATATAATCAAATTATCTGATAAACCAATAATGTTGTATTCAGTAAGTTGATTGCGCAGCCCTTCGTAATCTCGAAACAACGCATTCAAAGGGCCCCGCGTATTTCATAATTTTATGGCTAATTTAGCAATTGGCCGCTGATTTAATCCATTTACCCAATATACGAGGTTTCGAGGTTCTGGATGAATGCGCGATGAGCCAAATTTGACGAAACCCAAATTTGTAGGAACGTGCTCTTGCTATCAACATTTGAAACTTCTTAAATCAGTACAGTTGTAAACCAAGGACCCTCTGTACATTTTTCTAAGATGGCCTGCTCAAAACATTTCTTCATGCGCATTTCCACCGTTCAAGCCAGAGCGTCGTCATGTTGTAGTCAGAAAGTAAGCAGAGCTGCAGGCTTGTTGGATGCACAGCTTCGTCACATGAACGCTACAGAGGCCCCTTGCTTTACATTACCTGAATTTGTACGCAAAACCAGAACAAGGAGTCGTCTTTTGTAGGCTACGTTAACGCAGTGGTAAAGTTGTAAATGACGGAATTAATAAACAGTAAGTGCGGTTGTAATCTTGGCACGTCTGGATCGTCGTTAAGAGTATCAGTTTACTCCCAATAAGTGACCCCGAAATGGTGTGCCGACTTAATGAAAATGTGCAACCCAATGAAGAATTTTGCTTTTTGGGAAACCCTGTCTTGATGGAGAGCACACACATAAATGAAAGACGACGAAGAAGCTTGCTATGACTTATTTGTGTGATGGTACTTTCCAGCGTGAGGGGGTGTTTAATCTGCCTTAGTGTTGATCAAAAAGGCCTGGTGTTGTATATTTACTCAAAACGCAGCAAATCGCGGAAGGTTTGAATGGAAGAGCTTGGTTGTTTTTTTTTGGAGATTTCTTTTTCTTCGAGTCCCCCTGGTGTGATCTGGAGGCACTTGACAATGTAATGATTTTTTTTTTTTTTTTTTTTAATGATTTTTGGATTGTATATTTTTCTTTTCCTCCTTTTCCGTGGATGTCTTATCCAGTGCCAAGTGCAGTTCTCGTTTTATTATGTCTCTGCTCTCTTTTTATTTTATTTTGTCGCCACCATTTTTGTTTTGACTGTTGTTGTTCATAGCATAACTGCCTAACGCTGATTTAAATAAAGAAAAGTGATTTATAAGGATGCCTGCCTCGCTTTTTATTCGTTCGTCTAAGTTTGACAAGTGAGCCATGGTTCCCTCATCCATTCATCTCGCATTCAATTCAGCCTTTTTCCAGCCATTGTTCCATGTCTATCATCCCTCTTGACCCTTTCATCCATCAACTTTTCCTCCATCCAACTGTTTTCACTGTTTATTGTTCCATCCCACCATCCCTCTCGATTGTTTCATACATTGTACATCCATTCTTTCCTCTATCCCTTCATCCATTTATATATCTGTTTTTCTGTTCATCCTTCATCCATTTATCCTATCCATCATCCGTCTGCATATCTATCTCCCTATCTATGTATCCATCTATTTCTTGCGAGACAATCGAAATAAGGAGGAAGTGGAAGAGTGGCGCCAGTAGAGGAAGAGGGTGTCTTTTCCTCGTCTGTAATAATAAAATTAAAAAAAGAAAGCCTTCTCCGGCCTTGGGTCCATTTTAATCCCTGCACTCCTGCTGCCACTTCCCCAGCGGCTATGACCTCTTACCTCCCGTTTGAAGTTTCTCTGTCCTCACATAGACAGAAAGCGGGGAAGGTCATTCGGCACTGGAGTGACTTTTTGGCAATTTTGATTCTGCGATTGCACTGTTTTTTTTTTTGTTGTCTCCCATCGTCTGGAGCACCAAAAATAAATAGAGGATGTTTCAAACAGGCTGGTAAGTGTTCCTCATTCAAGTTCAACCGGAGCAAAGAGGAGAAGACACTTTTTTTTTTTAAACTGCAATTTCACAGGCAAATTCCATGTGTTGCTAAAGCCCATGACACGCTCCATAAACCTCTGGAACAAGCGACTCAATACTCTCTTGTCTTTTTTTTGGGAGTTGAAATATTTGATGGTTTTTATGACAGACTTGTCTTGAAGGAGAATAAAGACACTACTTTTTTGGTTTTTAAAGTAGGGCTCGAAAAACTGCATTTGAACAAGCACTCGCACAGACACATACAAAATCATGTTAATAATAAACATCTTAAGAAATAAAATAATTGAATAAAGATTTTCAGTTCGACTGGCTGGCAACCAGCTCTGGGTGTAGTCTGCTTTTTGTCTTAAATCAGCCGGGTTTGGCGCCAACACCTGACCCTGTGCAGGACAAGTGTTGTTGACTGGCTCTCTGGCTGAAGTGACATTAAAAGGTGGAGTGAACATATTTGGTTAGCAATCATGTGATTCCCTCGTGATAAAAAGCATATTTTAAAGCAACCTAAGCTACTTGGAGTTATTTATTTATTTATTTATTTATTCATTCACAACAGGCCAGTGGTATGGAAAACAGATTAGTGACACATGGCAATGAAGGTAAATTGGACCAAAAAATAAGTTTCATTTCGGTCACAAAAGCTATTTAAAACCAGTTGCGGGATAAATGTGATTGATAGAAAGCTTCTTTTTTTATGCACCACAAAAAATATTGACTGATAATACTGACTATACTGATTATTAATCTTTATGAACGCTAGTATTTAAATGCCAAATATCACGTATTTATCCCAATTCAAGATCACTATATGACGTCATTTTTTGATCGAAGCCTATTGGTAGAAAAAGGTCAATATGACTTCCGTGTATCGGAGAGCTCGCGATATGAAAATGGAGAGGACTGGAGAAGCTCCCCAGTTTAGTATACAAACAATTAACCCCCCTCACAGTTTATTTCACTAGCTATGACGAATGTCAAGTCAAGTTAAAACACTTATGAGTCATTCATTTGATGTCAAAATGGGGGGTAAAGATTTATTAAGTGGGAAGGACGTCAACTTTACCCGAGGACACGTACTGGTGAGTACGTTTGAGACTCACCATGTAACATATTTATATAGCAGCTCAAGACAAAAAAAACATCTGATTGACGACTTAATGTCGAAATTTTTGTGAGTTGGGTAACTTGGAAGTTGAGGTATCACTGTTGTTAGAAAGGTTCCTAAGCCACATCACCTCTACAGCCCACTGTCCAACAACTTTTAGAATTAAGGTAGTAAAATTTCAATTAGTGCTACTTATAGTGTTTAGGCCAGACGAGAAGGCCTACAAGCATCTTGTCGCGCTCATTTTAAAGTGTAATTTAAGTCATTGCCTATCTTTGGACATAACAGCACCATGGCGGGGAAACAAAGCGCTCACAGAGGGGCCGCGTTGACCCTCTTCTGAGCGCAGCTATCTTAAATGTTTGCACATGTGCGACGCTGCGACTTTTTTTTTTTTTTCATCCTCCAAGCTCAAGCAGGCCCCCCAAAAGCCCTGCGGGACCGTGGCTTTTTCCCCCTTCTTTCTCTTTTCTCTCTCCAGAGCCTCCTTGCGCCGTCATTATCGCCCACATGCTTTTTGCAGAGACATCCTGAGCTTGAATGGCCTCTCGATGTCTATCACATGCTTCTGATGAGGGGGGGCAGCTGGGATGGACAAGGGTTTTTTTTTTTTTTTTTTGGGACACATTAGGAGTTTTAGAAACTTTTGCAAGAATAGTTTACTCCAACTTTGACATTAAAAAAATAATTTATGTGGTTTATAGTATATATATATATATATATATATAATGCTTGTATAAAATATATATTTTAATGTTTGTTTTTTGCAGAGGTAAAAATACTTATAAGCGTATGAAATGGATCAGATTCAAATACAGGCAGTCATTTTTTTTCTAATAACTTCTCAACTTTAATACGTGACAGAAGAGACGATGCGTTCAGGCACTTGTAAGTTGGCTCTGAAAGGACACACACAAGAGTGGACGGAAAGAAAAAAAAAAATAAGGACAAACACACTTTCCTATTCTGATTGTCTCTCTCCCTGATGCGTGACACCACAAACGAGATGTTTTTTTGTTTTATTCCTGCCTATGCAGCGTCGGGAGGTAAAAAAAAGAAAAAAAACACACCAAGGACGCAAAAACACAGGACGTGTGAGATGGACTCAAGGAAAAAGGACATCCTCAGCCATTCTGGACTTCAACTACAGTAAGTCACATTTCCTTGGCACCACAACCGGGATGCGAGCTTTTACATCCTACATTTTTGTTGAGTCAGAAAAAACAAAAAAAACAAAACCCTTGTCCTTTAAAACGCTATAGCTTTTTTTGTCTTTATGTCACACTGATTCCAGCTTGGGTTGGAAAAAAATATTGCAATATCAGTACAGTGTAGACATACCAACATCAGATCTCCAATACAGTATCAATATGCCAATATTGGCACAGTATCGATGCACCAATATCATCAGCGTGGCATTTCATTATCATATATCGATACAGTTAAAGCTCCACCGACATCAAATACCAGTACAATATAGATATGCCAACATTAGATATTGATCCCGTATAGATGTGCCAATATCAGATATTCTACAGTGTTGATACTCCAACATCAGTTGTCAGTACTGTATCAATACGCTGACACGTGATATTGTTACTGTATCCATACCCCGCTATCAGTACTGTATCGATGTATCATAAGCCTAACATCAGTTCAGTGCAGGATCGATAGACCAATATCAGATATTGATACAGAGTTGATAAGCCAATGGCAGACATCAAAATAGTATAAATATTGGTACAGTATCAATACACCAACATCAGCTATCAGTGTTGTATCAATATTCCAGCCAATTTCAGGTGTCAGTACAGACTAATATAAATTTGCTATCAGTACTGAATCGACATTGCATATTGATACAGTATTCATACACGGATATCAGTACTGTAATGTTATGCAAACGGATATTGATGTTTTTCTTGAACCAATTGTTTTGTTTTTTTAATGGACATCAGCGGAATAGATTATGAAAAAAATCCATAATCATATTTCTTGGATGTCTGCATGTGGTTCTGTAGCTTTACTTAGTCACTTAAGTAGCTAAGGCAATGCATCACAGCTGATTTTCTTCCCACATATTGATGAGTGCATAATTATGACGTATACTTCATGATGGGCTTAATGAAATAATTGTAACACATCACTTATGGCACTAATATTGCTTTTCGCATGTTGCTGAATGTGTTTGTTCAGATTTAACAAAAAGGAAAACTGTGTTTTCGGATAAAAACGACACCATATCATTTTTGAAAGCACACAGAAAGTAATGCCAACACTTGTCATAAATGTGCCAGTATTTTGCCATCTGCCGGCATAAGTGGTCAAAATGTACAGTAAAAATTCGTTTTTGTTGGGATTTGTGGTTTTGAATCGGTGCTCCTCTAAATGTGACCAGTGGCCTTAGCCGATTGTACGTCGCAGATGAGTCTTCTTTTTAAGTATATAAAAAACATAGTTTCCACCACTTTTGTCACTGCGCTTTATCGAGTTCTACGATGGAAATCGGAAATTCACTCGGGATTGTTAAGGCAAGTGGCAAAAAAAAAAAAAAAAAAAATTTCTGACGCTGAAATTCCAGAGAATGGCAGGGTTTCCGGATTTTGGTGTTTATATTTGAGGCACCTTTTGGAATAATAATCATACCAATAATTGGCGAGTGTGACTGGAGGCACCACGAGTGAACCACAAAGCCAAGATGTCCGTTTTTGTTCTGCTGGTGGATCAGTACAATGTGGGGTGGGTGGGGGGGGGGGGCAAAAATCTTTGGGATATTTTGATTGGTAGGATGTCGACTCATATGTGTGAGATGTAGTGTCTCGATCGGAACAGGGATGCCGGAATAGGAACGTAAATAATAGAACAAAGAAAAGAGTACAGTATTCCCCCGCATATTCATAGTTGATTTTTTAGCCTCTTTTATCTGCCGAAGTACTCACAATCACTGTCCAAAGTCATGTTTCGTATAAAAGTATTGCTTTGGTGCCAAGGAACTATGTCGAAGTGAGGGAAAGCTTCACGTAGGCTGTCCAATGGACAAGTCGTGCTTCGTCGCCATCTTGTGGCATCTCAAGGCGATTCGAAAGCTTTTTAGGGATGCGTCAATTTCTTGCGGATGTCAGCCTTTTTTCTTTTCTTTTTTTTGCAGCAGCAGGGCTTGTTCTTGTTATTCGCGGGGGAACACTGTAATTCAAGTTCTCTGAGGGCAAAGTCAGTGTACAAAGTATAAAGTACCTGCATATGTGATACATATATGTTCAGCTATAAAACAAAAGCAGAAAATAAAAGCCCCCCTGAAAAGGAGTGCTGTCTCTCGCCCGGAAATGGAGCATGAAGAGACGAGACAAGTGTCTGCCTTTAGGGGGAGCTTATCTTCCCAGGCCTCTTAGAAAATGCACCAGTTTTTTTTTTTCTTGACTTTTTGGCTTATTTCAGTTCCAGGAATTGTCAAACGATCAAGCAAAACCTCAGCGGTTTGCCTCTTTCCTTCCCTGTGCTTGCGTTGGGTTCTGTTTTTTTAATATATTTGTCCTCTCAGCTGAGGGCCTTGTGTCGGCCCCCGCAGCATCCGCATGCCAGGCCTGTCCGGTGACACGCATTCAGCGGCGGGTACAGGCAGAGGCAGGGCGCCACCAGAGACAACCCCAGCAGGGCCAGCCAGCGCGTGCCCAGCCGGCCGCCCTCGCCCCCGTCGCAGGAGCACGGATCCGAGTAGTCCCCTTCCGGGTCGGACATGCAGTGGTAAAGCATGGTGTCCGCCAGCCACATGCAGCTCACCCGCCGGACGCAGCCCCGCACCGGGTCCGGAGCGTCCTGGCACCGGCCCCGCCTGTTCTCCGTCGCCAAGAAGGCCTCACCGCAGTGCTCGCAGTGAGCCCGCTCCAGACCGTCCTCCTTGCAGCTCTTCCCCCCGTTGGCGGACAGGGACGAGCTGGGCAGGAAGGACCGAGGCTGGGTGGAGACAACCGAAAAGCCCTTAACGGCAAAGGGTCCGAGCGCTGGGTCAGAGTCTGAGGGCGACAGGGCGGGCGCCAGCGGGTATGTGTAGTCGTGCTTCTGCGCCTCTGTCTTGGCGAAGTGAACATAGGATTCGGTGTCGTCCATCTGGATGAATTTGTCGCGCATGGTGGCGTGGCGGTAGTCCTCGTAGCCCGTGAGCCAGGAGCGGTCTGACGGGCGAGCACGGAGGCGCTCGCTGACGCGGTCGCTCGCCCGCTCCCAGCTGCGCTCGCGTGGGTTGATGCGCACAATTTCCTCATCTTCCTGAAAGGTGACATGAGGAACCCGGGACAAAGGCTGTGGAAAGAAGGAATATGTCAACACGGTGATGCTCGACTGTTCCATCAGGACACGAAATTGGGGCGCGGACAGTACAAAATTAAAGATAGTACTCGGTCGAAGACAAGCGCCTTAGTTAGTCATGTCGGGCATTGAACAAAATTCCAACCTGGTCCAGAAGGTAGTGGTCCGAGAGCCGGTATGATTCGTGGAGGTTGTGGCGATATCCCAGCATGCACCTGTGCCTCTGCGGAAGCGGCGAGGACTCGGGCGGCGGCAGGCAGCTCTCCAGCTTCTGGGAGGAGTTGGACGAGCTGTCGGTGGCGTTCTAGGGAAGGGAGGAGGAGGAGGACGACAAACAAACACAGGATGCGTCTGAGAGAAGCGCTGTCATTGGACCAACAATAAAAAATAACCAAAAAAAGAAAACCGCTTGGTCGCCGGGAGGGAGACATTGCGATTTGACAAACAAAAACAGGAAGGCTCCACTCTGATTGGGGAAAAACAGGAAAGGAGAGCTTTGTTTTTCAGTCCTTGGCTTCCTCATTTGGGGCAAACCTTTCAACGCATCTGCCTTGGAACGGAACCAAGTTCGTAGTTCTGCACAACACTTTTGGATGCGGTTACCATGGCGATGGTATCATCGGAGTCCCCCTTTAAGGGAGAAATCCAGCCAACCATGTTCTGTAGCGCTTGTCCTCAATCGAGTCGCAAACGTGCGTTAGCCATAAGACCTTTCATTGTCTTCTATTTGTTGTTTTATATTTTGAAGTGTCAAAACTGCAAAAGATGAGCACTAATGTCAAAATTGCAAATTTTCTCTGCTTTTTGGTCAGAAACCCGTGCTTTTGATGAAACTAACTCACATTCTAGTACTGATTACTAAAGAATAGAAAAAATTAAGTTTTTTTTTTCCGGTGAAAAGAAGAAAGTCTGCTTTTTTTCGGTGTGTTTGGTGCTTCTATTGCCAAAGAACACAATATTCCGTGGATGTTAAACGATCAGTGATCATGCTTAAAATGGCCGACAATACTCGGATACGCTGCTTTGTAAATTGCTGGCAGTGAATGAGTTAACCGCCTCTATCAACATTGGTTAGTCCATTTATTAGCAGGACATCCGATTTGGGGTCAAATCTCTTTAAAGAGGCAAAAAGCTCATTTAGTTGACAAAAGGCTTTGGCCGGGATTAGGCCCTCGTTGACGTTCCCTGCAGCTCTCGGGAGGTTTGTTCTCATGATGGTTGCTCTGGAAGGTAATTCCCTCCGGACGCCTGCATAGAAAGCCACCATGGAGCCTCCAGTCAATCAAAAGAAAACTTTTTTTTTTTTTTTTTAATACGATTCCAACAGCCTTCAGTCTTGAGCGTCGACAGATTTGCATGTTCGATCCACTTTGCGTGTTCACGTCGCCCGTATCCTGACAGCCTTTCTGCCAAAAGAGCGTCAGGGCGCCGCGCCAAGTCAAATCTTGGCCAGACACCGCACACGTCTGGCCACGCAGCACGCGGGCAGATCGATTTCAGACAGGCACACGGGAGGTCGGCCTCGGCAGTCACAAGCGTTTCAGGGGCCTCGCCGTGTCTTTGCTTTTTGTTTAATTTGACAGTAACATTTAACTGTGAGAGGCATTAAATATCTTTTATTTTAAGAATTGTTCGCTCGCCACCAAATTGCCACCTGTTGTGAGTTAATTTCAATAACCATAAAGTGCTCATGTCTCAAATTTAAAGTCAAAGCAAAGAAATCGCTGGGACGAAAATATTTTGTATCTCAAGGCACAAAAAAAAAAATTCCGAGGCTTATTTCGAAAAAAGCGACTATCATTATAAGAATGTTTCTCACATTACACATCTGTTTTAGCCACGGTGTCATTTTCACCCCTCGGAAGTTATTCCTAAGAATGATCACACGGACAAACTGTTCACCTCGAGCGCTTTGATCCCGTCCATCTGGCGCACGGTGAGGCCTGAACTCTATGAATTATTTGCCAGATTTATATGACCCAGATATGTGTGTGTGCGTGAAGCCATACCCGTTATATCCTGGACGCGTTCCTGAGCTGCGCTCCCCACACGGACATTGCCATGCTGAGAATTCCAGCCTCCCCCCCCTACCCCCTTCTTTGCTTTCTTACAAAGCCCTTGCAGAGCAGCCGGCCAAAAATAACAAAACATACCGCCTGTACTCTGGCCTGCGAGGCTGCGACTAATTCAAAACAGAATCGGACCGCTTACTCTGCAAGCAAGCTCGAGAGTTTCTTCTGGACGTCTTTTCTCCGATTTCCAATTTCGGATACTTCCGAGTTAGTTTCCAGGCTTTTTGTGTTGCCCTCTTGGGACGAACCCAGAATTGACCCCCCCACCCCCCCCCAACCTTCTCTGTCGCATCCACTCCCCCTGTTACGAACGGGCCAAAATAGAGCAAGCGAGACAGAGGAGACGTTCTGAGAGGGAGGAGGAGGACGATGAGGAATCATGCCCCCCCCCATCCCCCTCCCCCTTCCCACCGTCCCCCGATGACTGTAAATCTGCTCCCGCATTTCGCGCCGCCCGAGACTGCACGCTTGGCGAGCCTTGCCGCCACGCCGCTAACTTTGGGAGAGGTCATTAACAGGCGAAAAGGAACAGCGGATAGGCGAACTAAATTGGAAATGTCAGTGTTCCTCTGCTCTCACAGTTTATTACAGCATCACCTTTTTATGACTTTTTACAGTAGTTAGGCGCTCCACTACTTGCAAACATTTATCTCAACATTTCGGACATGTGAACACTTCCATTTTTTTCCCCCAAAAAATATTTTCACCCCATAGTACCATGTTGTGGCAGCAACTGAAAAAATTGCAGCATAATTAAGAGCAGAAATCGGCAGAGATGGTCAAGAACTGAGCTCCAGTGATAATTTTTGTTTCCACAGAGAAGAGAGAATGAATGTTCTATTCCGATTGTATGGGTTGCTGCTCCATTTGTGTTTATCTATAGATACGTGATGATCTACGTTTATTTCCATTAGCCCGTCTATGGCATTTATGGTCTGAAATATGTAACACCAGAAATTGAATTGATGTTACATTTTTTTATTGCTCAATTTGAATGAATGCATTTAAAAATGTAATTAAAAATTCGAATTAGTGTTTAATTTGCATCATTTCATTTCACAACTGACTCGTAATAGTTTGAAGTGGAATTAGCTTTAGTTTGGAACTGAAGTCCAATAAACTTGAAACTGAAATTTCACCAAGCTTCTCTGGAAGTATATTTGATCCTCAGCGATAATTCAATTATATAGTTTAACATTCAATTCTCACAATACAGTTTCAATTTTGTCGTTTTTAGCAAGTTGAGGGCGGGCAATCGGGCGCAAATCAGCGCCTACATTTTTACGCGCGTAACATACTGTAGGTCTCATTTGTGTTGCACTTAACCATGAAACGGAGTGCAAATTGCTTGACCCGTAGACTGTTTTGACCATGAATGACGCTGGAATAAATGCAGTAATGGACCATGCACGTCATTTCAAATATGTATATTGTTGGGATAAAGCGTCAGAATCTTGTGAGAATAAATGTTTTTATCACCCCAGTTTGACCCCCCCACCAACACTGCAGATATTTCTGTTCATGTTCTAGTCGAAGAATTGTGACATTTAGTCATTGCAATGACAGACTATCACATGTGCTGTGAGGGAATTCTTTTCTTAACAAGCAATATCCGAGAACTATTTGGGAAGTTTTCCTTCTGAGCTACCGTTAAATACAAAATCAATCATTAAGAATATTGTCGTTGTTTTGAATCTGAAGGATTCTTTTGTCCTTCTCAGCAATATGTTCTGCTCCCTGTTTCCAACATTCAGTACTTGGCAGCAACCGTCAGAGGGTACAACCAGCTCAGACCAGACTAGTGGGCAACCTAAGTGGGCCGTCGGAAACAAGTAGTCAATCTTGAAGGCTTTTTTTTTTTTTTGTGATATAAAATCAAACAAAAAAAGTTGGACAAAATTTCTGCGGTAAGATATATATATATATATATATATATATATATTCTATTGATTATTCCATCGATTAATCAAATAATTGGCTACAAAATAAATGCAGATATTTACAAATGTTTTATTTTGTTTCAACAAAAGATATTCTGCCTGCTTTCATGAAGGACTACAGAAAGGGTCAAGAGGCTGAAATCAGAGAATTGGGACCATTTCAAGTTGAGCAATGGCTCTAAACAATTACTTGGTTGTGAAAACAGTTGTCGATTAATTTGATAATCGATTAGTTATCGATGAATTGTGACAGCCACTCCGTTTATATATCACAATACAGTCCTATGTTTGTTAATATTAAAAAAAATGCATGAAAACATTTGAGTATTTTGGGAGAGTGGAACGGATTGATGGCATTTCATTTCATTTCTGTGGGGAGAATTGATTTGATGAGAGTAAATGTGAGCACACAGAACACATTAAAATTCTGCTTAAGGAAGGACTGTATGTCCCTTTAAAGTTAAATGCCACAGTTAAATGAAGTTTTGACTTGACCTAATGTCCCCAGGGAATTTCGTTCAATGACCATCCCAAGATTTCACAAATCCAAGTGTCGTGGAATGCCCCGACAGCTTTGGAGAAGCCTCTCTCGGCCTCTCTGGGTGTTTGTGTGCGTCTTTGCGGTGGCGGTACACTCCCAGCAGAGCACCTATTAGTCTTGGCCGTCGCAGACAGCCAGAGTCCAAAAGATGAACCCACGAGGCACTTCCTCTAATAAATCAAGCCGCCCCGCACTAAGCTGGGAAACAGCTGCGAGCCGCTCGTTTGCACGCCGCTGCTCTCTTTTTTAAGCCGCCCGAGTGGGTGGAGGGAGGCTTGAAGGGTGGTGGTGGTGGTGGGGGGGCAGAGAGGGTGGGGGTAAAGGGAGGCGGATAGGATACAGGAAGTAACCTTCTGACCCTGCCTGCTGCTCTCGGTGTCAGGTTACAGGGAGGTGGGAGGAGGGACCCTCTCAAGCACTTTTTTTTTTTTTTTTAAATACTGCAAACGGCTCAAGTGTTTCCCGAGCTGAACGAAAAGAAAACACTCTTACGGTGAAGACGTCGTCGTCGCCCAGCTCGCCCTCGTTCTGGAGTGCTGTAGAGGAGGTTGTGGAACCTAAGGAGGAAGAAAGAAAAGAAAAATAACTTGCTGGCCACATTGTACAGTAGTTATGGTTTCGCTCAGGACAGTTTGGATTATGAGAATCATTGCAAAGCAAAATAACTTAAAAATGGAGCCAGCGAAAGCTCATAACTCGGAAAACCTGTGAATCGAGCTACCATTGTGTTAAAGTCTTGTTCCAATTATGTTTAGGAATTTGGTGGTGTGAAATATGCGTGCAATTTAGGTGCAGATTTATTTATACATTTATTTTTTATAAAAATGAAAACCCTCAGGACCTTGAGTTTGACACCAGTTTTTTTAGGTCGTTCACTGCTTCCGCCAAAGCTTCAATTTGCAAAACCTGTTCCTGTAAAGTTTGTTTGGAAGCCACACTTTTTGGACAATAGTATAGGGGCATTCCAACATTTGCTGTTCAAAAAGCTTCAAGACTCTCCTGGGAAAACGTTTTTGTGCACTGGGAACAAAAAAGGGCCTTTCCCAAAAGGTTCCCACAAAGTATCCGGTTGTCCAAAAAAATGTCAAAAAGCTAAAAGATTCAGGGACAACTGAGAGTTTTGTTCAAGACACGCTTAATGTTTACGCTTTATGTAATCGTAATTGTTTATGCTTCTGCTGCAGCTTGGTTTTCCCGCCGCCGGTGTTTCAGGGCAAAACTTGGGCATTTGCACCGGCAGATGTCAAGAATATTTGTTTCTGTTTATGGATGATTCCTGTTTTTGATCTGAGGATTTCCAATTTATGCTTTTTTTCTTTTCTTCCATGCTGCCATGACGCATGTCCCAAATGCGCCATTCCAGAGCAAAAAAAATAAAGAAATCAAAATTTGAATTGCATCATTCCAACCATGTAGTGTAATCCAGCCTGAAGCGGAGCCAGTCAAAGCTCAGCTTGACTAATTAATCGATTTTAGAGACCCTAGACTTTCACTAGATTATGCCAGCGGATTCTTAAAAAGTCTTAAACGCCCTCTCCATTGGGTCACTTTTGTTTCGGTCGCAGACATTGTTAGAAAATCCTGCTTCAACAAAAATCCTATCTGGAAAATGGAAACATTTTTTTATTGGAAATCTTCTTGTCGCATCATTTGGCAATTTCCCCTTTCTGATGAATTTCTCCACAGACTTTGGTTTTTACTCGGGCTATCAAACGTGTACAATTTTTACTCATCAAGTGAAAAATAGTAAGTATGGTGGCTATTGAGCAAGCCTATTTGTGAAGCGTGACCACATATTCTTGCGGCAGATTGAATGCTAAATGTTGTTAGCATGTGGTAGGTGATAAAGAGGCAACGTACCTTCCGCCAGGTCCTCGATGGCTTTCCGCACCCCCCTGTCGAAAGCTCTGGCGTCGGCGGGACTCTGGAAGGACAGGCCGCACCTCCGGTCCTCCACCTTCCAATGATGAAAGGTGGGCGTGGCAATGGTGTACACCAAGTCCTTCCTCAACGGGCAGTCCATGATCACCTGCCAATCAACAGTCAGGAGTAGGGTTGGAGAAATTTTCAAAGATGAAAACATTCCATAGAAATCTCTCTCTCACTCTCACACACACGCAGAGAAAGTTAATTAACGTCGTTTCTTTCGATTACCCCGCACCCGTGAGTATTCGTATCGTAACGTTTGCCTTACCTGTTTGTCCCGTATCCGCTCGCCCCGGATGAGGAACTGGCAACTGCCAGAGGGTGGTAGCTGGGGTAGCTCAGGCGGTCTCAGGCGGCACACCCCCACCCTGCTTAGAGCGCCCCCATCCTGGGCCAGCCAGCCTCCGCTCGAGTCGTCCCGCGTCATCACCACCGCTTTCACACGCACGATGTAGCTGTCACTGCAACGTGATAAGAAAAAGAACGATAAGACACTTGGCCCGATTTGATCAGCTATTGCAACTTGTGCTTCTTTCTGCCAGGATCGATCGAAAATACGCAGCGGGGGTCAAGACCTCAAAATGTTTGTGAACCACTGGCTTAAAGCAAGCACGCTTGGTCTCTTAAAACAGGCAGTAAGGAAAATCGTGTTTTTTCAAGTTGTATATGTTTAACTCTTTGACTCCCATTGACGGATAAACACGTCAAAGATCCATTTTTTTTTTCTTTACTCGGCTGGTATTGAATGAGTTAAAGCTTGTGGAAGGGATAAAACTATGAAAAAAATGTATATATTCTCATATTATGGCTTTTCACCTCTCATGGTTGCGTCTGGAACGTATGTGTGTGATACACAGAGGTTCACTGTCTTATCTTTTCCCGCACTCGTGTTTGCTTTCCACACATGGGCAGAATGTTTGAGGGCGTCTGCAGTCACGACTTTGTCTTACGACGTGGGAGGTGTTGTACGCATACACACACCCACCAGTACATATTGCAAAATTTGGGATGGTGCAAGTCAATTTTTCATCTACTCGCACCAGTGCGACCATAAAATTTGATGCTTCCCCCCCCCCCGTTTTTAATTACTCTTCTTGGATATTTTTTGTTCTTGACAAACTGTAGCTCCACACTTCATCCTGATTATCTGTAATATAGTGAAAATCTGGTGTGAATATTTACTTTGCATGTCAACTTAGTGTACACCCCAAAATTTTCTACTTGCACCCCTAGAATTTAAAGTTAGGCGGCCACTGTGATCCGAGTTAAAAAGACACCCTGGAGCCATGCCTTAAACCCATTTAACAGACAGTGTTAGGCCTTTTTTAATTTTTTTTTTTTTTTGTAAATGGTCAGAATCGGGGGGGGGGGTTGTTGTTGAACAAAAATAGAAGTCAACCAGCGTCACAGAATCCATTTTGGATATTCCACTCAAAATAGCAAAAAAATAAATAAATAAATAAAATCTGCAGTTGTTTGACATGCAGACGGAAGAACCTGCGACAGTTTAGTCTACAGAGTTCACCAGTACAAAACAAAAGAGTCGTCATGTTCCAACATGACGGTCGCCACCCTCCACGGGGACACAATGAGCTCGGTGCGGCTGATCTGACGACAACAGGAAGCAGTCTTTTGTCTAAGTGTAAGTGTGTGTGTGTGTGTGTGTGTGTGTGTGTGTCTTTTAAAAAAAATCAACATGCAAAGCGGTGGGTGGATCGGCGCTCCACTGTTTGTCTGTCGTCACGCCGTCAGCCAGCCTGTCATTCAGTCACTTTTATGAATGTGCGTGGGTGGGAGGCAGCCGCTCTACCGGTTTCGCCACCTGTGCTCCCCGTGTGTGCGTGTGTGCGTGCAAGTGCGTGTGCATGGATGCGTCAAATCCGCTGCACTGTCTGTAAGCTAATTATATAACAACACCTCTCTCTCCTGCACCTCCCTTTCCCTTCTTCATCCCTCGCTCGCTCGCCCACAGACACATCTGTATTTCCATTCTCGTCCATTGACATATACAGTAGCGTTCCCCCCCGGCTCCTAAAACCTTAACTGAGGCTGTCTTCAGTCATAACGACAGGTCGTATAAATAGCTTGGAATGGTTAACCAGAAAACGCACCAAATGTTTCCTCGCTCACGTTTTTTTTTTTTCAAGATTTATTTTAGTCGGTTAACAGTCGCCGATGCGCTTTTCGGTCATTTATTGAGCGATAAAACACAAAACCAACTCATCGCTGAAATATTTTTGGGAGCATAAAGTTATTGTGCCTAATCTCTTTTTTTGCCTTGCTATTGACTAAAATGGCCCAAGTATCACCAGTCAAAGCTCCACCTGTTGCTCAACATCCTAAAATCCCCAAAACACGATAGTGCTCAGTTTTGCTCGACGACACGAGTTGTTTCAGGTGAAGCGTCACGCCGCTGACTTTTGGTCAACTTAAAACACGTGTGTGGCAATTTGAGCCCCCGCATAGGCCACCCACATGCAGCAATAACAGCAAAAAAATCCAGACCTTTCTATAAGCACACATGCTCCAAGATACACAATAGCGGCTATCAGCGCTGTCGGTGATGTTAAAATGTCACATTTCGGTCGAGTCTTGTGACCCGTGTTTAGAGCCCCTGTCTGCTGACAGGCCCTGTAATCTGTGGTGGGAACACACAGGGAAGCGCCACAAGCACTACTTTATATACATACGGTGGCGGAGACGGCCACAGCGTGTTCTGAACCAACACGCAGACAAACAGACAAGGATGCACGCAAACATTTGCGGGGGCCGGAAACTTAATTCATTCCAGGCAACTGCTTTAAGTTTCCAGAGCTTATACAACGTCACATTTTTATGGTAGCTGGGGACAGGGCACACATAACCGAAAAAAGTTAGTCCGGTTTCAAAGTAGGACTAATCCATTACTAGGATCAAACTTTTGCCATCATTTAATACTAAGCAAGTGTACAAGGAAAATTGTAGTTGAGCATTTTCAACTAATTGAAGTATTAAAATCAGTTCTTGATAAAAGTCAGGTAAAAAAAATTATGACGATGCCTAGATTGATTTTTTAATGTAAAAAAAAAAATGTAATGGGGAATTTAAAATGTTCATGTCATTTTTTCCACTTTTGTTCAAACTGGTCACATGACCTCAAATTAGTAAAATGATCTGTGAAAAACAATAATTATTTGGCCCCATCCTGTACAAACCACCGCACCAGAAGAAAAACAATCAATCTAAAACTGAGGGTGTAACTGACGCGGGCAAGCCTCGCACTGACCTGTTAGCTTAAGCTTCAGAAGCTTTGCTGATACTACCGGGGAATATCCGGTTACAGCAAATGAAATTTAAAAAAAAAAAGCTCATCTATTGTTTGCCAGCAACTGAGCAAAAGACTAGCAAACAGAAACTGAGCAAAGGGATCTCAGGCACCCGAGAGTGTTCAGAAGCAAAATTTCTCCTTGAAAGCTAAGTTTATCTCTCCTTTTGATGTTTAATTGCTTGGACATTCGAAAAAAATAAAAGTTCCAAACAATAACAGTTAGTTTTATAGTAACAATCCATTCCGAATAAATCCTGCTGGCAAAATAGCATCCAGGGCTAACGTTGGCTTGCTTACAGTGCTAATGCTAGCGCCGTATCACTGGTACTAATATTTTTGTAAACGCCCGCTCATTTACCTTGCCACTTGTTAACATGCCATTTCCCGCTTCCTCTTTGTTTTCTTGTCAAATGTGTTTGCGTTGCAAAACGTGGAATACGTGCGACTCGGCCGTGCTGATAAGAGAGAAGGCAATTCATGAATCACATCTAATATAATCAGCCTCCCCGGCGTCAGGTTGACGGTCGACTGGTGTGTTGAGCTCGTGCCGCTAACGGCTTATTGCACCGTGCCACAATACACACAATTGTTTCTTTGCACTAATACCAGGGAAATATATTGACTTTTTTTCTTACGTTCCAAAAATGTTCCAATATGTTCGGCAACTTTGCTAGTAAACCAGCGACCTTATATGCATCGGGTGATGTGATTTGCGAGTAGCCCAACAGGGCCGGCCAGTCGTCAGGTTGTCATGTGTGGCATCCGACTCATGCGTGACTGATTGTGATAATAATAATAATAAAAAAAAAAAAGCTTGTCCTGTGTGATAAGGGCGGCGACACTTCCTCTGGATAGAGCTGACAAGCGCCACTCCTTGGTCTAATCAACACAAGCACGCAAACGCACAAAGATGCACAAAAAGGTACGCCGCTCGACGCACACACCCCAAGTCCACGCCAACAGGAAGTTGTCGTCACGATTCCTGGTTGATGCGCTCGCATTGTTTTACTTCACACCGTTGCCAGGCTCAAATCATAAACAATGCACATGATGACTTCCTCGAGATGATATTTGATATTCAAATTCCAATATTGGAATTTCAATACAACCCACTGTTGGGCTTTCCCAAAACTGCATTCAGCCCATTGAAAGACAAAGATCATACAAGGATGATTAAATCAAGATTGAAAAAAAAATGATTCATCGTAATCACACTTAAACTCACTTACTACCATTGACGGATAAAGACGTCAAAGATCCATTATTTTCAACTCTGCTGGTAGTGAATGAGTTTAACTAAGACTGAAATGGCGCAACCTCTCATCCCCCAAAACATCCTTAAAAGTATAAACTAAGCCCATTTAAAGGCAAACCCTTGGAAACAAAAAGCACATTTGCAGTACTGCGTTTTCGCTGTACAATATTCCTGCCGTAATTTCGGGACTACAAAATGCAACTGATTAAAAGCCGCAAAATCTAAATTGAGCCATAAAAGACATATTTGTGCATACATTAGCCAGTTCATGTCAATAGCCGCGGGTCTCACCGTTATCACGCAATGTTTACAAGCAAAGAGATCACGCAGATGGATTTAAAAATACTTTCATCTTAGGCAGTTGGCTAAAGTGAAGCCATTCCTTTCCTAACAGCAACTTAGAAACAGTAATCCATGCCTTTGTTACATCTAGGCTAGGTTACTGTCATGCACTTTACTTTGGAGTCAGCCAGTCCTCGCTCAAGCGCCTCCAACTGGTCCAAAATGCTGCCGCTCGCCTCTTAACTGGTGCTCGCAAGACGGATCACATCACTCCAATCTTGGCTTATCTTCACTGGCTCCCAGTGCAGTTTAGGGTTCACTTTAAGATACTTCTGTTCGTCTTCAAGCTGCTTATTTTGTTATGAAATTGGTCAGATGTGACTTTGGATAAATCTTGACTCGATTAAAGCTAAAATTAAAAAAAATGCGTTCCATTAAAAGATGCATGGTTCAAAGCGCGTAAAAAAAAAGTAGCGGCATATAGTCCTGAAAAAAAACGCTAAATTGTTCATTTGTGAATTATGTAAATGGTTATATTTGAAGAACAAGAACTGGAATGAAAAGCTGCCCTATTCCCTCTGCAAATGAAAAAATGAGAGCGAGGTGAAGCGAGTTCATTCCCAACTATTGACACTGATGCCTCCCGGGGGGCACGTCGCGATCGGCTTCCTGCCAATCAGACGCCCTTATATGGAACACTCGCTCACGCGTCTAAGCCGAGAGGTCGCTCAGCCAGTCGTTCAGTCAGTCAGTCGGATGTGTTTACCGTCGACGTGGTTGACAGGGCCCGCGTTGACTGCCATAAATTGTACAACAAGGGTTCTCGAAAAACTTTTTTTCGGGGCTCCGGCCTCACCCATAATCGCCTAACGACAATAGGCAAGATTTTAATTTCAATTTGAAAGGGGGGGGGGGGGCGGGGGGTGGGTAATCGTACTATTACAACATTCATATTTTCACAGAAAAAAAAATGTTGCAATGTTACAAGATCCAAGCACCTTTACAAGAGAAAAAATTATTTTGCTGGGTTGAAAAGTTTGAACTTATGTCAATCAAATCATATTTTTCTTCGTCGCAATTATCATGACTTTAAAGTCAACATTTAACAAGGGAAGAACCTGTTACACTTTAACAAGTGAACTTCATAACTTTATGCTCATATTACGCCTTTTATTCTAAAAAAGATGGCTTTATTTTCTGACAAATAAGACTATTTTCCCAAGAGGAAATAAAATAATAATAAAATTTGTTCTTCACAAGCAGGTGTTGAAATAAATACGCTTTTTCTTGTAAAACAAATCAACTTTATTCTTGCAACAATTAAACTTTTGTTTGAAAATAACTTCATGGAAAACTGTCTGATTTATGTTCTAATGCATCACAATCGATCAGAGCTTTTAATTGGCCCAAAGCTAATAAGTTTATTCACCGCCTTCCTATTTAGGTGTGCACTTTTTAAACTGTTAGGACATCATTTATTGCAAATAATTTGGACCCCCCCAGGCTTTCGGGCTGCATTTGGAAAGCCCCTGACGTAGGTTCCGACTCCCGCAAACTTGAAGTGGTTCTTAATCTTCACATCTGCAATGTTACTCGACATCTGATCCGTTGAAATCAAGGTGGAAAATAAGCTGATCGCTTCTAAACCTCTTACAAGGTCAACTAAATCTCCTCATAATGCTTCATATCCTCTTAGACTTGAGCGGCTAATCATTTCAGTCCAGCAACATTGTTTTTAAATGGAAAGGAATGAAAAGTGTTTCCCAAGTTTAAAAACGACAAAATGCTGAAATCTGCAAAAAAAAAATTGTTAACGTTATCGATGTGCTGTACCTGTGTGCTGAGTTTTTTTTTTTTTTTTTCACGCATGTAAACTTTTTTTTTTTTCCAATTGAATAAAATCCGCTTTGCGAGACTGTTGTTCCTTAAACCCATAACATCGACCTCCTTGATAACTTGTCAACTTTGTTTACATAAACACTCGGATGTTGCGGTTTTCGCTTGTGGTGACGCTTTTGGGCATAATTCAGCCATCTGATATTTGACGTGATTTCCGGCTGAGTTATTTGCGCTTAAATAACCCGGAGTGATTGTGCGTGTGTTCTCTTAATCGACTGCTTTATATTTGCCGGGAAAGGCGCTGCATCAAAACATACATTATTTGCCTCCTCGTGCGGAGAATTCCAAAAGGGGGGAAATTTCCGACCCGGAAATGCAAAGCACATGATACATCTCGATTTCGGTGGAGCTAACCACGTTTATTGATATCAATCATCAACCTCACAGCGAGATGTCAAGGCAAGGGCTAAACTCTTAAGATTCAAAGTTGACACCAACTCCGGCTATTATTATAATCCCGTCAGCTGATGAACAAAGATGAGTTGTTGTTTTTTTCTTTGAGAAAGGACAAACAATCAGGCTTCATTGTTTGCTCTTGAGATATAAACAGCTCAGGCTTTTATATAAAAGCTGTGATGAGTACAACACAGGAAACACTGTTACCATGGATCTGTTCCACATGATAGTGTGTGTGCGTGCATACCAGGGTGTGGGGGCATTTGCGAAGCAGGGGGGGGGGGGTTGGGTGACATGGTTTGTTAAGTTCATAGAATTGATTGGAATGCGCTACTGACATGGTGTTTTAATTACACACAGTATATCTCCAACAATGCATGTTCAAAGAAAGGCCTCCTGTTATTTTTCAGGGTGTCTGCAGAAGTATTATCACAGGTTTGATTATCTTTATAAATTAATCTAATTGTTTAAATCATCACTCTAATGTGTTTATTGCATCTGAACCATTTAATTCATTCAATGCCAGCCCAGGTAAAATTAATGGACTTTTGGACTTCTATATCCGCCAATGGCAGCGAATGAGTTAAACCAACAAGATGATCATTTTGGGGGGAATCCGTGTAAAAGATTTGGTGCCTTAATGACGGATCTTGTAGTCTGCAATCATTATAAAAAAAAATATATATTTTTTTTAAGCTTAGGATTCTCCAAAATGTTTTCAGACAGAAAACGGTTTTCTTCAATGGTTGATAAGCGAGCAGTTGGGCAAACGCGTCAACTTTTGGACAATTGTAACTTGCTAACGCTGGCCAATGAGCTTGACTTTGTTGAGCGCATATGGAGGCATAGTTTTGACAACTGTTTGTGAAAATGATCATAAATGCTTAAAAGTAGCATCTGATGACAGTAAACAGTCAAGTTGTGAGAAGATGGGCCTTGTGGGTCAACTTTATGCTGCTGATAACTTGCTAGCATTAGCCAAAATCCGGCGTGGCCAACTGCTACGTCGGCCTAGAAGTCGGCACGTCGGACCGACAGACACGCCAAATACTCCGGAGCTCCTGTGCATGCGTGTGAAGTAGTACCACTCCATGCCATCGGCGGCGCTAGTCAAAGCGTAGCCTTTGACGATGATGTCGAATAACGGCGGTCTTTCGTGAATAAGAGTGATAAATTCGTCTTCACGCACTTCTGTGCAGCCTCCCGTTATGTCCATAGAGGAGATATGAAAATGAGCAAAGGTCATTTAGTTCTTGAGAAATCGCTTAATGCCGTGGTGCAAAGACGTCGCAACTGAAGTTAGGGGAGGCGGGCGTTAAGCCACATTCGTAGGACAAAAATGCCCCGTGTTGTTGTTTTCCCCATCTTTATTTGAACTAAAACAACAAAGCTGGGCTATCGTTCTGTTGTGTTTTAGGAAATTCCAAAAAAGACGACATCTGTGAAAGTAGACGTCGGTATAGTGAACTAAATGACCAAACAAGGTTATTCAAGTCGACTTAGCAAAGGCCATTGGCACAAATTTAGTGTGTTATTCTTGACAGTTATTAACGGTCGCCCGCCATGAAATTCCACACCTAACGGGTTATTATAGTCTCAATATCAAATGCTGACAAATATAAACATGAGGAACAGAACAATCTTAGCGAGGCTAACTCGAGCCTCTGCTACGTGATGAGTGCTTTTTTGTTCGGGGCTCGGGATGGATCGCGTTTCCGCGGGATGCCGACTGACTTCGGATGAATGTCAATGGGCAAATTACAGACAAAGAGAAAACGTCATTTGCAGCTAACGTTATGGGAGACTTATTTTGCATTATTTCTTGTCATCGATCTATTAGTGCTCTGAAATGTAAGAATCAGGTGCTAGCCTTGCTGTTGTGTATTTTGAAAGTTGCTAATCCACCTTTATTATAGCTATTGTAATAAAAATAGTGCATGAGATATAACTGTGTTGCGTTCCATAGATTGGGGAGGATACTTTTTAAGGTAGTTATAGGCCAAAAGTTAAAATGTACGCTACAATAGCAACATGATACACCCTAAACTGATTGCCAGCCAATCGCAGTGTACATACATGAACAGACAACTATTCACACTCACATTCACACCTATGCAACATTTAGACTCGTCAGTTAACCTACCATGCATGGTTTTAGAAGGCTGGAAAAAAACTGTATCTATAGAACACCCCACACAACGCACAGAGAGAACATGCAAATGCCACACAGGAAGGCCAAAGCTTTGAGACGGATGTGCTAACCATTTAGTTGACCATTGCCGAGAACACTTGAGCGGGTTTTCTCCGGGTAGTCTGGTTTCTTTACACATTCCAAAAACATGCATGGTAGGTTGATTGAACACTCTAAATTGTCCCTAGGTGTGACTGTAAGCGCAAGTGGTTGTTTGTCTTTTTGTGCCCTGCGATTAGCTGGCAACCAGTCCGGGGTGGACACCGCTTACTGTCCAAAACCAGCTCGGTTAGACTGCAGCACCCCTGCGACGCTTGTGAGGACAAGCGGAACAGAAAATGGATGAGCCTGGTAACTTGACATTTTCAAGAAAACGTTTCTGTTAGTATTTCGTATAGTTACTAGCATTGAACATATGCACAAGCTAGCTTATGTAGCAGCCCGCTATGGAAATACTTCCCTTAGTTTCAAAGAACTTTTATGTATTTAGTTGACGGTATAATGAAATGTTATTTTCCATGTATTGTTGTGTAACTTGACAAAATAATCTGTGCTTGTTGGCATTTTCCAGCTCTGTAATGCAATTTCATTTGGACTCAAATTTGAACTTTATTAATTAGTAGTAAAGGATATATTACTGTTTTGCATTCCAGAGGAATACATGTTGTGTAAATTGTCATTTAAAAAAAGTTTCCGTTTTCTACTTTTACGTCCATTGAATATGCGCATAAACTAGCACACTTAGGAAATACTTCATTTATTCTCGAATTCCGGCTTTATTAGTATAAGCAGTTTAAAAATGTATTTACGCGTTATTAAGACTCAATAAAAACGCATTACTTAGTCTAAGATTCGAGCTTAATTCGTGGATATCAAGTGCAAGTAATTATTTTCCATTCATGTACTATCGAATACGCATTAGAAAGGCATCATTATTCGTTATTTTTTAAAGAAATGTATTTATTAAATATTTAGCTATGGCTAACGTAGGGTTGTGCTAATAATTTAGCACATGGCTACCACGCTGAAGTAACCTTCCAAGGAGCCGTGGCTCTGTCACTGTTTCCTCCGCGGAGCCGAGTGCGGTCGGCGGGCATGAATGGGGAGACGGCTCCGGAAGGTTTAGAGGGCTTTTATGAATGAGGCCGGCGTCACGCTACCACAGGACAAACAACCCCCCTCCGATGCCCTTCGGCCCCTTCCACCCCACAACTCCAAATGTAAATTCCCACCAACACACGCGTACGCGCGCGCGCGCGCACACACATCGACATCGCGGAGCCAAAATGGCGAAGCAGCATAACAAACGTCTCCATGTTGGCTCGATCAAGAAGCCTCGTGGGTGCTCGCGGAGGCAAGGCGTCTCGAGCATTTTGACGTTATTTTAACCAGCAGATACAAGCTAAATGTGGGCTTAGATACATAAAGTGGGCTCATTTTCCACCGGAGCTTTTTTTTTTTTTTTATGAATGGGGGTATGCAAATGAGGCACGATTGAGAAAGACATGGCGGATGAGGCGTATCGGATATCTCATATCCTGTGAGACTTCCCCTTTCCGTTAGAGGCACCACAAACACACACACACACACACACACAACTCAGAACTTAAAAAAAAACATGCGCCGATAGGATCACACCGTGGCCTTTCTTCGCTTTTGTTTGATTTGACGGAGCGAGAGCTCCAAGCACGCTCAGCCGAGGGAAGTGTTTGTAAAACGAAAGGGCTGCTGGCCGGGGATCCTTTCACAAAATGTTTCCGATCCACCCACGCTTCTCCTCCTCCACCACCTCCACCACTACCTCCTCGTTTTTTCTCTAAACACAAGGTCTCCCTTTTCGAGCTACCCTCGCACCCAGTATTATTATATTCCATTGTTTTTATGTATTTTACAGAGGGAATTAAAGAAAAAAAGTAGTCGACACCAAGTTGAGCACAAGAGGGGGTGCATTGGGAGAGCGCAAAGTGGGGTAAAATGGAGGGGTGGTGGGGGCGGGGGTGTATATGGCTACTTACTCGTTTGGGTGTGTTTCTTCTTCTATCATGTTTCCTCGCTTCACCTCAGGTCACGTAGCGCGGCGGATGCGTTCTTCTTCGACCTCGTCATCGCGTCGATCCCCGCTACAAATCCACATTTATCACCAAAATATCCTCCTGGAAGTCTTTTGTGTGCAGTGCGAGGCCCCCCCACTTCTCTCTCGTCACCTCCCTCCTCTTCTTCGTCAGCCAGCTGCTTTCGGATTGCAAATTTCGAGCCCTTGTCCTCCCGATGTGCTCCAACTTTCAGCGGGCCAGCAGGTAGTGTTTAGTCCGACGCAAGCCTTCCCTCCCCCCGCCTTGCCGCTCAATATGGACTCGCCCTCAGGTGCTGGCTGGTTGTCGTTTTTTTTTTTGTTTCCCTTTCCCTCCACCCCAAAAAATGTCCTCCACACGACGGCGGTTGTAGTGATTCTAATGAAAAAAATCGCGTCGTAGTCGCCGTGGGGTGGCCCCGCTAGAGCCCCATCTCTTGCGCTGCTACTCCATGTTGGTTTGCAAGGCAGCCAGGCAAGCAGGCAGGCAGCCCGAGTCGCTCCAGCGATGCCTGGGGAGGAGGGAGGGAGCGAGCGAGGGGAGGGAGGAGGAGGAGGGAGCAGGGCGGAAGTTGTGACGTCGGTCCTCCAGTTTGGTGTCGGGGCTGCAAGCCACATGCCCCCCCCCACCCTCAATAAAAAACACCGCATCTTAGGTCCCCCTAACCACTGTAAAATGTCTTGCTCATTGGGCATGAAATAATAGTTTCGTCCTCTTATTAACATGCATATTATTGTACTTGGACTGGGAATAAGAAAAAAAAAGTCAGTGGACACATGTTCATCAAAACAACATGGTCCCATAGCTTTGCTAACATTGTGACTTGATTTGCACAATAATGCAAAATTAAGTAACGGTAACAGCAAGCATACACCCTAGTAACAAATGTTTTCTTCCAATTAGACAGAGAATTTGTGAATGCCAGAGGCTGGTGGTTTTTAGGTTGGCAGAAGACAATGTACTCTCCTATAATTCTCGCAGCCCAAAAAAACCCCATAAAAAATTCTCCTAAAGCAGGCCATGCAAGGGGAATATCTTGCTTCTCTGAATCTATTGCATCACTTTGTGGTTCACATTCCTCAATGTTGCCACTGGCCCATTTTTTTTCATCTCGTATGTCCCTAGAATCTCAACCAGTCGGACCGGCTCTCAACTGTGGTTGACTGCAAACTTGTCTTTCTTTAGTTTTGCGTCCTTTTTACATTTTGCCGTCATCTGAAATGACTTGATAGAATCGGGCCTATTTTCTATAAAGTAAGTATATTTAAAAAGTAGAAAGTGCAGATATCAGTTGTCAAGCATACGTGTAGGGAGTAAGATAATGTATGAAAAAGAAATATTCATATACAATTAGATCCGATTTACGGTTCTTCTCATCTCTGTGTGGCAACGTTCAGTTCCAAACTCCACATGGATGATTACACAAAAGCCAGATAAAAGGAGTTCAATCGGACTGAGACAATCACTGTGGATTGATCATTTTCACACCTATTGATCCACTTAAAGTGTGAGTAAGTCAGATGATTTGGTGCCTCTGTTTACACCACCACTAAACACTAGACTGCATTGTTTGTTTTTATAAAGAGGGGATCAAGTCTGGACTAATCCCCAAACAGGATTTCATCAGAAAGCCCTATGTTGTAGCGCCCTCTACTGGTCATTGTCGCTTCTGTAAAGTACAGTACTCTAGAATATTCGTGCCATGACTTTAGGAATTTAATTCGCACATTTATCTCAAATCATCTTTCTCCCTTGAAATAAATAGAAATGCTTATAAGCCATCTCAGCTCCGTTGTAATGTTTTTATTTAGAAAAAATAACATTCTACAGTGTAGTACTTTTTGAAAACATGCCGTTCTAATTGAATATAATCTAAATAATTAGTTTGTGCATCATGCAGTTCATGTTTCAATGCTCCCTGACGTAGTGCTCCTTTTTGGGGCGTGTGTCGGGGCCACCAGGGGGCAGTATTGTACAAGCAGACGTAATACTTTCCACAAAGTTTAGTTAGTTTCCACAGCTAAGTGACTCAGCAAGCTGCGTTAAAAGTTGAATTTCGTCGAAGTCATGTTACTTTGTCTGTCTACATGTTTGATGCACACTTTGTTTTCAATTATCCGTTGCCTCAAAGGTTATTACTACTGCATTATCAATGTTTTTTTCTGAGAAGATCTGTGTGTTTTAGCATTAAGCTAACACATATTTTTGCAGGTTTTGTTGTTTGATTTACTCGAGCAACGTGTAGGTCTTGCTGGTATATGTTTAAAGTCAACTAGGAAAGCCAGTAACCACCTTGAAGAATGCACAGGGACTTCTTTTTAAATAAATGTTCTGATTTAGCTCATTGCCAGCATTTAGCTCAACTTAAACAAACAAACCAAAGAAAAACAACTGAAAATATCTTATACTAAACAAATACAATTTTAGAATTTTTTTGTATGTTTAAAAAAATCATTTTTAACCATTTTTTAATTCGAATTAAGTAATTAGGTTTTCGTGACTTTCTTATCAGTGATAAGATCGACACATCAATTCGATCTTACGATGAGATCATTAGTAAAAAGAAAAAAATGAATGTTGAAAACATTTCCTTACTTATTTGTACCACTTTTACCCCTCTTATCTGACTTTTCGTTCCACGAATGAGAGCCAACACTGGCACCATGTGGCTTAAATGGGAACTCAAGATGACAAAAAGTTCTCCCAAAAGAAGACATTTCAAGTCAAGTCAAGTCAGTTCTTGTCTCCAAAAACAATTAACTAATAGACCTGCGCACGTACACTCCTGTTTGACCTCTATGTCACCATGTATCTTATTAGTTACAGGATTATGTGGTCTGGTTTAAATCAGTGCACTGAAGGCTTATTTTACCCAAAAGGACTCTCTTCTGTGTGCAGGCGTTTATGTGTATGCGTGAATGTACACAAACGCTTAATAAAAGAGGAGACGACCACTCGTTTATCATCAGCCGAGTAAACAATAGTGAATGTTTTTCACTGTCTGGATTGGCGCTGTATCGCGTAACATGGCCGTAGACATTGGGACTAAACTGGCTGTTATGTCTCTTCATTTATATATTGTTTGACGAAACGAAAAAAAAAATGGAGTGACAGGCCATAAATACAGTGTTTTGACAGAAATGGGCAATTTCTGGATTTTTGCTTGAAATGTTTGGATTGCAAAGGCCAATATTTCCAAAATTGCATTATCCTTGGGCAATTTATCGAACTGTATTTAATATTGAACAGATTTCCCATAAGGAATAATGGAAACAGAACAATATTCCACTCAGCTTCCAACAGTTGTTGTCATATATTTGGAAAAATGTGTATTTATTAAAAATAAATAAATAAAAGAAAACTTGGAATTACAAAATGTTGGAAAAAAAGTTCTCAATTATAAGTGAAAAAAGTCACTTAAAATAATGTAGTTAATTAAAACAACTAAAACAATTGCAAAGAAAATAATTGAAGAATTCAAAGGAAGTCTCGTAATAAAAAAATCTCAGATTAAAAAAAGAATCACGCAAATAAATCTTGTGATTTGAAAAACAAACATTTAAAGACAATTTCTTATCAAAGCAAAATTCTCAGAATTAAAAACGCCCCTAATCAAAAATTCTCATACTCTGAGAATAATTTGAGATATTTCTCACAATTAAAGGAAAAATCATTCTGCTGGAAACACCTCACAACATTATTCTCTTCTAGCGTTCTGATGACTGAACTGACCTCTCAATAAAATACTTGAAGGTTTTGCGCTCTTATCACATGAAATGCTAGCCTTAAAGGCACCTAATTTGACTTTAATTCAAACCACACTGTGAAACCAGAACACATTCATCAGCTCTGACTCCTTGACCCCTCTCCATCCCTACGCGAAGCCCCCACGGACCCCTCCACCCCCTCAGCCAATCAGAAACAATCCAGCCAGCGTCTCCATGTCTGTAACTTTTGTACACTTATAAAGTCCAAAGAAGACCACCGCTTCCCCCCCTTTTAAAATCAACAACACACTAATGACTCGCACCAACACGTACACACACGCGCACACGCACGTGCACACACACACGCTCGTCCTACCTATCTCGACGGCCCGCATCCAGGTGATAAATGAGGTCGCCCCCAGTGTGTGGTATAAGTTCAAAGGTCACCCCAACATTTCTTGTGGGGTTTCAGGGCATCGAGAAGTCAGGGAGACCCCACCTGCCCTGAGTGGCCATCCTCATCCACCAGGGGGCGACAGACACTCACGTTATGTTCTGTGTATGCTTTCAGAGCGATTTCTTTCATGAATAATCTGCAATTTGAAAAAAAAATACAATATAAAAAAAATATTGTTGTACTATAGTCAGAATGACTTTAATAAATCAAAGCAAGTACAAAATTCAGGACTAAAATAAAGTTAAAGTAGTTCAGACACTTTTTTTCCAATTAGATAAAAACAATACGGAACATTATTACAAAAAACAAATTTTGTGGTCAGCGAAAAGTTTCATTCAAAACTAATCTTCGAAAGAAAATCAATAATTACAAAGGAAAAATATATTTCAAGAAACCTAGATAAAAACAAAACAAACATTTAGTGAATTAAAGAAACACAATCTGTAGAAATATCAACAAAATCAATGTCAGAAATAAATTAAAAATTAAAAATTTTCTTAAACAAAATGTTTTGTTTTCAGACGGATTTTGGTCAAGGGAAATCACACAACAGAAAACAAATAAAAAATATAACACTTCTGAAAAGAAAAACATATGATCACACAATGAATTAAATATAACATTAATTTAGCGAGACAACAACAAATTAAAGACTATAGAAAAATTTATCCAATTTAAATAAAATGACTAAAAAACAGAAAAAGAAAGAAAAAGCCGATAAAAAGAATAAATAGCAAAATTAACGTTTTTAAAAAACTCAAAAGTAGACGAAATAACAAATCTGTTACCTTATCTTTTTATGGTAATTCTTCATTTTAATGTTTAAGTATAAAATCCACATGGTAGTTAAACATATTAGAGACACATATAAAATAATTCTAAACAGATTGTTACTAGAAGAAAATATTTAAATATCAAAGGCTTTTATGAAATGCTTTGTCATTCGGAAAATTCTTTGATGTTAATAACATAAAAATACATTTTGCCCAAGTGTTTGGCGGAGGCCGGATATGGGCATCAAAGGCGCATTTGTCTCACGCCGAAAAAGCTCACAAGCTAAATCATTTTGACGTCTCCAGGAAATGGATGGAAGTCAATGTCTTCTGAAGTGATATGGAAGCATGACTGTGTGTGTGTGTGTGTGTGTGTGTGCGTGCATGGTCGCGTGTGTGTTGCAGGTCAGTACCGAGGTCATCGGTGTTTAGTCTGTGCTTTTCGCCCGAGTGGCGGCTCCACTTTTCCGTTCGCCTTGCTAAGATTTATTGCCAAACCGTCTCAACTTAAGCCTTTTTTTCTCAAGCGCAGTGTGCATATTGTATGTAGGTGATAAAAATTTCAACCTTTATCCACTCAACTGTACGTGATCGGGAAGCCTTAAATTGTTATTTGGAAATATGTAGTGTGGAATTAAAAAAATTAAGAAAAACTGCACGTGTGTGTGTGTGTGTGTGTGTGTGTGTGTTTTCTCCTTTCCGTCTTATCCTCATATGTTAAATTACTGCCGAAATTTTATCCCAAAAGAGACTGCGGGCATAGCAACAGCAGAAGATAACATTAGCTTGTGTCTTTATTTTTGTCATTTGTAGACGTTTATCCTCAAATATTTCGATGTCGTGGACATCTTGACAAAGTGGAGACATGAGTATGTGCTGCTGCAGCCAAGTGGAGACTGCGGACTATAACACTACAGCATTAGATTACATTTACATTGGCATGTGTTTTTTTTTCTCTCATTTATAGCCATGTATCCTCAAATGTTGCGACAACTGCAACATTCTTTTCGACAGCAGACTGAGGGTAACATGAAAACAGGCCTCTGCACCAAAGTGGAGATTGCGGAGCATAACACGACAGCAACTTCGTAAGATAACATTGGCATGCGTTTTTTTTGCATCATTTCTAGCCATGTATCCTGTATACGACAGCGAGGGGAGCATCGGTAACACAAAAATGGGCCTCTGCGGCAAAGTGGAGATTACGGAGTATAACACTGCAGCGTTCGGAGCCACAGTATGAGCTAAAATTAGTGTGTGTGTTAAGTGTTTGCCGTGATGGATGGCACAAGACATGATAGCACAGAAGAAGCTCCGGTAATGAACTCGAGCCTGGCAGAAAGTGAGTCCAAAATAGAATAGATCCATCCAAATGAGTTTAAAAACATCTTCAGTCTGACTCTGTGGGCTCTTTGAGTACATCAAATGCAATAAACAAACAGAACCATTTGCCCAACCACCACCCCAATGCCCCCCCCCCCACCCCAGTCCCCTCACCCCCATGTGGGCCCGTTAGCCGTTTGACGGGACTGTACATCATACTCTTGGATGGCTTCTAATTGCAAGTGACGGCTGTGTTTCTGTGGTGGTCAGTGTGGATTCTTTGGTGGAAGGGGAGTCTGGAGACACAGATGGCCAACGTCTGGCCGTCCATCCCAAAACCATTAGAAGACTTCCAGTTCTGCTGTGGGAACCAGTTAGTCAGTGTTTGGATAATTCAAGGTTGAATTAGCCCACCAAACGTTCAAAGATCTGAATATTTCTAACCATCCATTATCTCAGTAGCAGAACAATGCACAAATGACACTTTCGCACCGCAGTGTTCTTCCCCACAGTCTCCACTTTGCTGCACCGGCCATTTTTCCTTCTTCCCTTAGTGTCCTTTTGAATAAAATTGCTGCATCTTCATTACATCTTAGGATAAAAGGCTGAGGAAAAAAGTGCTAGCGTCAACATACCATTTTATCATACTCGTACTCATCATACTCCACAGTCTCCACTTTGCTGCAGCGGCCACTTTTCTTTCTTCCCTTAGTCTCCTCTTGAATAAAATTTCAGCATCCTTATAACATCTTAGAATAAAAGGCTGGCGGAAAAAGTGCGAACATTAGCATACCATTTTATCATACTCGTACGTATGATACTCCACAGTCTCCACTTTGCTGCAGCCGCCCTCAGTCTCCACTCAAATCAAGATGGCTTCCTTACCAACATTAATTACGCAAACCCGTATTAATTAGCCTTTTGCTCAGTTGCACTTTCAACTTGTCATCAAAGTTGTGTTTGCACTGACCTGCCAATCAGTGTCGGTCCGCCTTGAGCGCTTGTTTTCTTTGAACACATTCTGAATGTTCAGCCGGCGTGTCTTGTGTACACCACACATGACAAGGCCCAAACATTTGCAATTGCTCATGACAGATCTGACATAAACAGCCTCTCATCTGCCCGGTCCGGAGCTAAACAAATGCACTGCTGATCGACCAACCTGACTAAATCTCCCTGTTAGATTTCCAAACAAACCCAACCAACACACACACACACACACACACACACACATTGTAATTCTGCACAAACAAAAAATGCCTCACAGATCTCATACGCCCGTCAGTTTTCCAGATTAGCTGTTCAGCATCAACCATCAAAGCTAACAACAGCGGAAAGTCTTTTCCCCCAAAAAAAAAAAAAAAAAAAAAAGACTATGTGTGTGTCTATGTGTACAAATCGACCCCCACCCCCTGCCCTCTAAATCGGCCCCCTTTTGTTGGCGGGTTGCTCCAGGAGAGCGTGTTGATGGAGCCGCATCGATGTTCGGATTAGGGCACGCGTCCGTGATCAAGTGCTCAAGCAGCAGTAGCTATGAGCAGAAGGAGCACACTTTAAGAGTAGCATACAGACAGACGGATGTTTTATTGTCGAATATCAGACAAAGACACAGGAAGATCGGCGCCGGTATCGAACCCTGCACCGTGAGACGGAAGTGCTCACCAGTCGTCCGCCGTGTCGCCCCTCTTGATGCATGTCAAGATGCTAATTGTCTCTGTCGCATTGCGCTGATGTTAAACCCACAAGCTTGCAAAATGAGTTAAAAAAAAAAAAAAAACACATCACCTAAGGACGCCGCTCTCGTGCGCACAAACAGATCTAGATCCCGGATTTGTGCTGAGGATGTGATGTTTAACGTCATACATTCTATCGTTTACATCTTTGACGTGACAATAAAGGGGCCATACCTATGAAATGGACGCACGTCGTTACGCCTGTGTAGAACAAAAGAAAGAACAGCAAATGGAAAAAACAAAAGAAAAGATAGGCGTCCATTCACAAGTTTTGTCCGCACATGGCTTTTCATTTTCACTTGCGCGCGAGTGTGCCGCAAAACGGTTGAAATTGGCTGCTGGGATGGCTTTGCTTTCGCGGCCTGTCAGCTTGAGGTAGATGTGTGAAAAGGTAATACAAGCTAAGCTTTTATTCTCACTCTCAAAGCCCCCCCCCCTCCTCCACCCCAACCCACTTTTTCACCCCCCCCTTCTTTTCTTTTTTTCGACAACTCACTGCCACGATGACTCCTCCACTTTGTCCTTGTCCATACCGTCCAATGACGACACTTTCAAGACAATTCCTGCTGTTCGTTTTTTAAAGTGCTTCTTCGCCCAAAGGGATAAAATGACAGACTATTAAATGGGTGGGGTGGGGGGGGGGGGGGGGTGGAATGAAATCATATAATTTAGTGTCCCTCTGGCATTTCTTAATTTCTGTCAATCATCTGTTGATTAAACCGAAGCACTTCTCTTACTTTACGTACAACCTTGTTTCCATTGTGCGCTAACGTTTGCCCGTCGGTCGGACAAAGAAAGTAGAGCAAAGCGTCTTTTTGGACCAATTCTAAAGACGTATAATGCAGAACTATGACTTCGAATGCTTAGTTTGGGGCTTTGGCTGCACAGTGACCAAGCGGTCACCTGCGAATCGCAGGGCGCATTAAATCGTAACTAGGGATTAAAATTTGATCATAAAATACTAGGGCTGTCAAAATTACACATGATTAAATATTTTAACTCAGTTTTATTTACTACAAAAATTCATCCAATCATCCAAGAAATCCACATTAGTGGTTTCTGTTTAAAAATGTGTTTGTAATCCTTAAAAGTTAATGTTAATGTTAAAGTTAACTATTTACCAGCCAATCGTAGATTACATTAACCCTCACGGGTACGCTTATTTTATTTTTTTACACTTTCAAATGACTGCACGAGAAACCCCACGCAAACACAAAAAAAGAACACGCAAACTCCATACAGAACGGACAAAGGCGGAGATTCAAACCCTCAACCTTGCATTTGTGAGGCAGACCATGTCGCCACGAGGCCAACGCGCCGCCCCTGATTTGAATATATTCCGAAAAGTCGAAAGCAAGCCTTGTTGACTTTCTGCTGACAAGTCCTTACACGTCAAGACGTGCCGCTTCTACCACCGCGTGGAGATTAAAAACACCTGTTGGTAAACAAAACAAGCATCCCGCCGAGGCCGCCGCTAATCACACGCGCATCCTCCCGTGTCACGAGGCAACCCGATATCCCCCTGCCGAATCCTCGCTGATTAACTCCCGACTGTTTAACATTCGCCGCCGCCGCCGCCTCGACGACGAGTGCGTAAAAAGCAGGCAATCCCATTCGTGGACGCAATTAGCTCTTAAATAAAGTGCCTACTCCGCCACGCTTAAGCAACATTTTAATTAGACAAAACCGCTTGAAACGAAGCCCCCCCCCCCCTTTTTTTTTTTTGTCAAATAAACAGGCCTGTTTGCCTAGAAAGGGCTCCCTGGGGGGGGGGGGGCGCTCATTGGCGAGGGTGCTCAGAGCAGGAACTAGAGAGTTTATCCAAGGAGATAATGGCTGTTTGTTTCTTTTGAAGGCGATCCAACGCTTCCTTAAGCCACCCGAGAGCCCAACACTCAGCTGCTCCGTTGCCTTCCATGATAGGGTGGGAGAGAGACCATTTACACCGTCGAAGCGCCGTTTTCTGAATCCCGTTTCGTATTTATTTATCAGACCCACCCGAGATTGCTGGAAAATCTGCACTATACAAATTTTTGTTCTTCTCTCCCTTATACTTTAAACGCACTTAATTTCCTTAAATTTACTTTTGAAAGTACTCCTTCGCTGCTTTCAACGTTCTCTAGCTGTTGAGAAATGCGAGCTCAATCGGATGACGTTCCTTTGAAGAAATGGAAGGGAAACTTTCACTTGTCGTCTGACAAATAAAAGGCAGTGTGCTTGCTTTTTTTTTGCTGTATAACCGTCCTAAGTCTGCTAGCTTAATGCTAACATTTAATGCGAAACGCCATAGATGGGCTAATTGGAACTAGCTTTGATGTGCCTCTAATTACAAACGTTCCAACGGCCGCTACCGAAAACCCTCAGAGCAGCAACGCATACAAATAGAGCATATTATAAAAGGCAACGTTTTCTGCCTTTCCTTTCGTAATTCGGTTGCAAATATTAAGTTTTGCATTGTATTGTTGTTACGGCTCGCATTAACGGTGGCTTTAATTCTTATATTAGAATTGGAAGCGTAATTTTTACGTTCACAATTAAACATTGGATCATAATAATTCCAATGAGGGGAAAACGGTTTCCAAGTTTCAAATGACTTTCTTTATTCGTCTAATGCAGTTCTTGATTCATTTACAATACAATATGAACCAACTTTATTTATACGGCGCATTTCGTTACAGCTGCAGCTGTAACATTTGATTGTTTTATTGGTTTGAAGTGGTCTATATTTAATAACTAGGTGCTACTTCATATAAAACGACCTTTAATAATCTTGTTTATATTTCCATTTATTTTAACATTTTTTTTTTCTTATAACTGATGTAGTTCCTTTTGAAGTAACAATGTACACATATGCTTCATTGTTGTCAGCTACTTATGTAGATTTTTTTTTTTTTAGCTTTATTTCCTCATATACTTCGACTTTTTACTTACTTTTAAGTACTTTCACCATCTCTCGCGAAATTCTCCCCACTTCGTTGCCATTTTTGTCTTCTAGTTTCCATAGCAGCGAACTGTTTTTTTTGTCCTCTGGAGGGCAGTGTAACCCCAATGGTGAACTACTGGTCAGCAGTCTCCCCATTTGGACCTTGTTGACTGCCCTCTGAGCAATTGAGTTGAAAACTACTTTGGCCTGTTTTGCTTCCACCTCCATTGATTTAATTTCCAACCTTTTTGTTTTTATTTTTTGTTTGTTGAGCTCCCCCGGAACACAAACGAATGGCTTTTACTAAATCTTCTATACTGCAAGTATAACGTCATTTTACCATTTCTGTCTTTGACCGTCATCCCATGTGAAAGTTTAAGCCCCGCAACCAATCCGCCGCTTTTTTTTTTTCATTTTTAAATTCAAAAAGTGTTCGTTTAGTTGCTTCTCCGAACCGGAAAGTTTCCTCTTGCTTTCTTGTCGTCCGTGTCAAGATAAACTCCTTTGACAGAGCGCAATCTCTCATCTCCTCACCGCCTCTTCTTAGACACGCCAATCAAGACGTATTCATGGTGAAGGGCCAATGACTTATTTTCTTAGATTCTTAGATTAGCCTGGAGAAAGTTGATGGACCTTAAAAGGCTTTGTTGTTTTTTTTTCGACAGCCTTTGTTTTTCCTCGACGTTTCTGCGATGGGAATTAAAGCAAAGTTGGGACTGAACCTTCCCAGATATAATTTCTGGCCTTCTAAGGAGTAACGGGATATTCGCAAGTGTCTGCGTTTTTCCACTTTAATCGCTTTTGACTGATTTTCAGCTTTATTTCCATGCTTTTAAGATGACAGCAAAACGCGGGAAGGACCTTGGGTGTAACTTTAGTACTTGGAGTTCCCGGAACTTTTGTGTCTATGTGACGGTGTCATCCAGTTAAATATGCTCAATGCGGCAACCTCGGCCCAAAATGCTCCTGGATCGCCCAAAACTACTCCAGCAGTCGTCTTCTGGTGCATACAAGCGTCTCCTCTGTGTGAGTGAAGGGGGCGTTAAACGTTGATAGGCAGTTGCGATAGCCAATCAGATCACTTACTTTGAAGTTGATGAACACGTCTTGTGATTGGTTCCTCACCCGTGAGGGGGCAGCGCTATGCTGAATCAATGCGCCAGAGAGCCGGAACTGGCGACCGTTCGAAAATCTGAAATATATTTTTGCTTTTTTTTTTTTTTTTTTAAAACACATTGGACAAAGGAGGGAAATGTGTGGATTTAATTGCACATACACTTGCGAGGCCATTTTTAAGACGGACCTAGGTCTTGCGTATGAAATGCACGACCCGCCACTGGCGCTCAGTAGAGCTGAAAATCTTTTTAGTACTTGCCGTCAAACCAGGAACTATTTTTGTTCATCCACCAAATACGCTAAGTTGTCCTCCAATTAGCTTCTGTATGTTCAGCACCGAAAACCTCGCCCCAAAGGTTCCTGCACCTTTCAAAACGGCCATCCACCCTTTTTTGAAGATGCCCCAAGAACAACAACCCTCTCAGGGAGGCAGGATGCGAAACATCACCTCGGCGTGACAGATATTGTTTTCCAATATATCGCTGACAGAGAAAGAGAGCGAGAGAAGATACTTGGTCGGTCCAAACAGAGCCGTAAAGTGCCGCATGGTTAAGCCTGATGAATTAATAACAGGGAGGCAGATGGGTCCCAGGGGCACACTGGGAGGGCGGCAGCATGGCCGACAGAGTGCACCGTACGCACACACACCTACACGCGCACGCACGCAAGTCAAAAGTGAGGCATTTGCATAAAGTGAATCACAGGACAAAGAGAAACATCTAAGTGCAAACACTTCAGTTTTGTAACTCATGACCTCATTAGTTTCCTTTGCTAATGTACAAATGTGACTGAGTTGAGTCATTAACACACCTAATGAAGGCTGGCCCAGCTCAAAATCAGCACCGAATGCGTATCAGCATTTCAGTCCGGACACTCAATCGCACCACTTTTTTTTTTTTTTTTGCCTGTGCGGGCTTCTCGGGTTTAACGATCGTTCGGCCTTCTTAGTCAATTAGACAGCGATTTATCGTAGGGTCGAATGCTTTTTTTTATCATTTAAATTGCAACGCAGGGTTGCAATTATCGTTTTTTTTTATTATTTTTTTTTTATAGTTGGTTGTTTTTTCTCATTAGGTGGGATGCTAACATGGCATTGGCCTTTCCCCGGACGCTTTCTGAAAACAGTGACTGGAAGATGCTAACTTTTGTTTGTTTCACTTGGTCTTCAAAATCCATTCGTCCATCCGTCCATCCTCTGAACCGATTATTCTCACTTGGGAACACACGCACACACACACACAGGGAGAAACTGCACCACATCCCAAAAATCCCTTTGTTCAGAGCAGGCGTGGGCAAACTACGGCCCGGGGGCCACATGCGGCCCGTTAAACGTCTTAATCCGGCCCGCCGAACTTGAAAAACAATTAAATGAATAAACCTTCATGTTTTATTTTCTAAATACTGTGGTTTTTCAAAGACATATATATTGTTGTAATGCTTTTGTTCACTTTCATTTAAAATTAAAAATTTTTTTTTCTCCGATGAGGTGAGGTTACCAAAACACTCCATCCATCTGCTCCTGGTCCACTTGCAAGCTCTGAATTCGCCATCTGCTTAAAGGGCGAGCTTCCCGTTTATTTTCTTCTTTTCGTCTTCACGTGATTGTATTTGTTGGTGATGTCGCATCGCTCTTGTGTGATTGCAGATGTGATGACAAGCCAGAATGAGACGGCGGCGTCATTTACGATGGGCAAACAGGTCAAGGTTACTGTGCAATCCTCTCCCTGGTGCAGAGCAGTAGCGTGGTGAGAACATTACTGTATGTCACAATATCGAACATGCGGTACAGTATATGACCTTTTGATTGCTCAGGCTCCATGATAATACCTCACAAAAGCAAATATAGGTTCTATCGTCTTTCCTGTCTTTTTCAGAGGTGTCAGGCTAGATGTTACGCAATAAATAAAACGATGAGTTGACTAATCAGTGTAAGAGGTGAGGATTCTACATGCGACCTTTGCTTTGCAACTGACCAGTTTCTTCTGCAGCAAAGAATTACAGTGATCCATTTTTAATAAAACAGGCTAACCTTACCATCATTTATGATGCCACGGCTGGAGAAATGATATACAGAAACACACAAACGCCCTACTGAGAAAGTGTTGGACGACCGAGCTTCTCTTGAAAGGTCCGTCTTGAAAATGGCCTCGCAAGTGTATCTGCAATTAAATCCACACTTTTCCCTCCTTAGGCCTTTGTGCTTTAAAAAAAGCAAGAATATATTTTAGATCTTCAAACGGTCTCCAGTTACGACTCTCCGGTGTGTTGATTCCACATAGCGCTGCCCCCTCACGAGCGAGTATCCAATCACAAAACGCCTTCATCACCTTCAACGTAAGACCAGCAAGAAGGCCTTACTGCCTCAACTTGTGATCTGATTGGCTATCACAACTGTCTACCAACCGTAAACAGACAGAACAGACGCCAGCACGATTGTATCTGAAGAGTTCGGACGAATAGTGCGCTCTACTGCTATTATGAAATCTGCCTGGCAACTCGAGCTCGCTGAATTCTGATTGGATAAAAACTTCAACCTCAAAATTCAACACTAGGAAATAATATGACATTGTGAAGAATATGATCATGATTTCTTGATTATATTAGCTATTTTTAACACTTTAAATTGGTAAATAATGTAAAATAAATAAATAACAGATGACATGGAGACACACCAATAGTATAGAATTGTGAAAAATGACATTGACCATATTTGGACATGAGGGATTTCAACCCAAGTGGCACTTGCATCCTTTGAATTCTCTGCATGCCCTTGGAGAAAAGATTGCACATCCCAGATCTATATGTGCACAGACTCCAACCGCCTCATCTCTGCTCGCTGTCCTCTCACCGTCAAGCGGCGCGTCGTCGTCAAACAGATCCTGTCGCAAACAAAACAAAATATCCATATTTCATCGGGCGGCGGTGAAGACCGTTTAGAAATGTCATATCAGCTCACGCGCTAAAAGCGCATCGTCGTCATCTCAATCGGCCCGAGTTGAATAATTGACAGCGTTCGCTCAGCCTGTCCGTCGTAAAAAGTTGTCTTGGGCGTCGGTGTCAACATTGCGGCGAAGCCTCGTGGTGTTCCTGCTTCTGTGAGGCCTCCTTTCCAAAAAAAAAAAAAAAACTGCGTGAAAGGAGGCCTTGAATCAATAAGGACTAAAGAGAAGCCAGACACCACAGTTGGCTGCCCACACCTGGCCATACGCACACACAATCCCCTGAACTCGAGGCTGTATCCTGCGCCTGTCAGGCCGATGGCGCTCACGCGTGTTTGCCTTTTTGCGCGCGTATGCCAAATATGGAGTGCGGGAATAAGGCGAAGGAGAAGATGAGGGTAGATGGTTGGAGGGGCTGTTTCTTTATTCATTACCCAGCGGCCGAGGGGTTTTTCACGGGGGACGTGGCAACAACGCTTCTCCCGGGCCCTTCAGTGGTGTCGCTCAGTGGTCGTCCTTGCGACAAGCCTGCAGCCTTCCTGTTCCTTTCCCCTGGATGTTAACACAATAGGACCTCAAAAATAAACTCGAGGTAATTGCAGTGAGTTTCATAAAGTTTGTCGCCTGGAAATGGCAGACTTCCTCTGTCCTTTCCAGCAAGGTTTCTTGAGACATTTTGTGGGACTACCACTCATGCCATCGTATTGCTTCGTTGGGCTCAAAGATATGGCCGACATTTCGATAGTCAGGCCAGAAATCTCAATATTAGTAGAATATGACTTCGGGGTCATTAAAGCCGAAGACAGTAATAACAACAAAAGGGAGGGGACAATACCGTTTTTTTTTTTTTATTAGAATTTGGTGTAAGTCATCCACATGACCAATAAATAATTTGCCAAGACCTCTCACGACTTCCGATGTTGCCCGACGCATTGACATTTTTTTTCTTGAGAGTGAAAATGTCTTTGAAATAACCTGGCAATTCCAGGCCAAAAGCACCCTAAAATCTTCCACTTCAAGGAACAAAATGGCAGACTTCATGTCTTTTTGAGCGTGACTTTGTTTTTGAATGTTCACCGCCATGTCTTGCGGCCAGGATCATTTCCCGCCCCCTCTCCCTCCGAAGAGACCATCGATTACCGCGACATCACACATCTCTCTCCTGACCCTCTCCGCCCCAAACTGATCAATGGCAATGCCGGGGGATCAATTTCGTCAGGCTTTGGGGGTGTCAGATGCGATAGGACACGAATGAGGGCTCGCTGGCTGGCTGACGCTTCAAAGCTTGCTGCTCAAGACAAACAATTCAAATTGAAGACGGCCACCGATACAAGAGATGAGAGGCGCGCATCCTGACCCTTTTTTGTGTGTTTGGTTCGCTTTTCGATTGCTGTTGGGCCGTGTGGTGCATGAGGAGGAGTGAGTTGAAAGTACTTTTGACAATTTTCGCAGTTTATTTACTTGTTCTTTTTTAGAATTAAGGCATAGAACGCTAAAAAGGAACTTCAAACCTCGCTTGTGGAATTAATTAAGGTTTTTATGATCGAACAAATCATTTCCTTTTTTTCATCTTTGGCAGTTCCACTCGATATTGATGTCTGTAAAAATGTGTACTTGCATTTCTACAAGTCAAAATGACTTGGACAGATGGAAAAAAAGGACAGAAAAGTAAGCTCGATGCATTCTGCCTCTTTTTCATGATAACATAAAGAACCTGTATCGGGAAAAATAGCAACACTTAAAAGAAAGGAGAGATTGTGGTGGTGGAGGGAAAAAAAACCCCACAAAAGCATTAAAATTTAATTGAAAAATAAAAAGGATGCCGTCCCATGAAAAACATCTTAAATAGGTCTTGTGTGTGGCGGGAAGCGGCACGATGTACCTGAGGCACTGCAAAGTGTTAACACGGAAAACACATCAGAGGAGGAAGCGGCCTGTTTGGGGTTGGGAGAGTGGGGTGTGTGGTACGCAGGCATGGGAAAAGCGCATGATATGTCCCACTTTGCAATTTATCTGCATGGTGGGACTGCATGCGTCTGCGAGGCGGGCCACGCTACTTCTGTTTGTAAGCAAATCCATTAAGTCCAGAGGAATTAGAAGAAATATTAAAATATGGGGAGACACCAAAAAAAAAAAAAAAGGCCTCATGTCAGATGTCAGCAAAACTTCTTCAGCCAACCCACTCGGTCAACTAACGTGAACTAATTCACTAAGAAACTCACACGGATCCATCTCAAAAGCAACCTAGCAAGCACCCAACTCAGCAACAAACTAACCGACGAACCAAATCAAATCCAACTCGCCAACAAACTAACTTATCAACACACCAATTAGCTACCTACTCCGCAAAAGAAATAAAACCACTTACAGAACCTGATAAATTACTGCAGCTTTTACAGTCTGTTTTGAGGTCATGTGACATTTGTGATACGCTGTTAATCCAGAACAGTCTCTAAAATAAATGTTGCTGCACCGCAAACTGTATTTTCCGCTCCCGCATATAAGCTGCGGAAACGGTTTTTTGAAAAAAAAAAAAAAAGGTTTTCAAGCCCCACTAGGATATAAGCCGCGGACCCAAGAGAAAAAAAAAATCTAAATTTATTTAGCTTATTTTCTGAACTACACAGCGCCCTCTACCGGTGAAAGAAAAACCCACAGAAAAGCCGCACCGTTGAATCAGCCGCATGGTTCAAAATCTAGCAAAAAAGTAGCGCCTTATAGTCCGGAAAATCCGGTTCTCAACATTTCCGCTCTCTGCTTTGAGCAAACTTAGTTCCTAAAAAGTCCTTGAGGAGTCTAGGTGGGAGAAATAATGTGCCTGTGGCAATGTTTGAACATAAAGAAGCATTTATTTGCCAGCTTTTCTTCTTCGTCACGCGTTTTATTTATTTGATTTAAACACGCATGTTTGTTTTGCGCGGCCATACGGGACGTACGCATTCCTCCCCGGCCGGCCGCACTGTGCTTTGAATGATGTCGAGAAAAAGAAGGAATTAGCCAGTTAAAAATCTCTCAAGACGTTTAGCGCGTTTTGTCTTCCCCCCCGAGTATTCCCATCAAGTTGGAAGTTTGAAGGAGGCCGCACAGGAACCACCATCAAGCGGCCAAACTGACACAAATACCCTCAAACTGTTTACACCCGCGCTCGCATTGGCATCGCACACTTTCTCGACTTGTCTTGCTCACTCGTCAATCTCACACACACGTACTGTACACAAAAAAGCTGTTACCAATCAATCAATCAAACCCATCAAGATACTGGCAAACTAAGCCACCAACCAGCTAAAAAAAAAAACTCAACCAATCAAATCTTGAACAAACCCACCAGCCAATAACTTTAATCAACATTTTGCTTGTATATTGCGTAAACACCCCAATGAACATTTAGCTCCTGTGCTTGTATTTATATCTCAGTGTTAACATCCATATCAATACTCAGTTCATCTCCTTTTTTTTTGGGGGGGGGGGGGGGGTTCCCCATAAACACGTTTACGGCTTCATAATGCGTTATCATGCGCCGTTAATATTTAGACATATACTGACAGTTACGATATCTATATATAAGTAACGGCCTTGCAGCTCAAAGAGATGTTTTTTAATCCCAATCATCCATCGCGCCAGTGCCGTTTCTCGGAGTTCACATCTATTCCGGCGTGGCACATTTAATTGCCTGAAACATTTCAAGCTGCCGGCGTTAAGACGAGCGCTCTCAGGTGGCTTCTCAAGAGGAAGGCTGATGAGAGGCTATATTAAGGCTGTTAAACAGCGGAAAGGGGGGCTTGTGGGGGTTGGGAGGGGTTGCTCGCGGCAGCCCCGAAGAGACAAGAGCCTTTATTGGAAATGTAATTTTTGTTTATCCGCAATCACCTGCCGGCTCGTTTGTTTTTACGGACGCGGCGCTTATAGCAAAGAGCGGCCGGATCCTCTCAAGGATTGCTCTGCGGAGAGACTGCGCTTTATTACAAATAGGAAGGATTTCATTGCAGATTGGATGGGCGGAGCTACGCCGCCCCGCTACGGAGATTGCTGGAGCAAAGAATTCTGCCTTTAATAATTGAAGTTGTAGCATTGTTGATAGCATTTCCTCCTTGGCATATCGCTCGTGCCCTTTACGAGAGCATGCGAAACAAAAAAGCCAAAGAAACATGCCAAAAAACAAAAATATGCCGATTGACAAGAATACCTCTGTCAACTTAAACTGAGAAATTGCCAGCGTGACGGGTCATGAGGGTTGTATGTCAAAGCTTCTCGTCAACTAAATCAGTTTTAAATAAATATTTGCAAAAAGAAGGGCTCCCCAAAAAGGGTCTTGCCCTCTATTGAGGTCATGTGATCCTGTTTATCCGCCGAAATGATGTCACGGTGCGCCTGCGAATACACGTTACCCCTCTAGTCGCAGCTAATCGCTTTATCATCAGAGAACATTTCTCTAATAAGGTCACCACCCCGCCTAACCTCCACCCTGTTAATGATCAGGCCGGGTCATGGCTATTAGTTTGTCCCATGGCCCCCCCCCATTGGGAGGCACCATTATCGCTGTTCTGTCGGGGAACAGGGAGTTGGCCTTTGAGGAGGTAATTTGATTGGTGCAGAATTAGGGAGTCCTCTGGTGAAGTATTGCGGGCCAGTTCCTGGCGGGTCATTGCGGCTTTCCTCCATATTTCTGGGCTTGATTAAAAATTGATCGGCGGCGGAGGCAATGTGAATATATTATTGCGGCCATTATTCACCCCTGACACATAATTGGATGGTACACACGGCTCTATTTGCCTGGTCGACATCATTTTGTGCGCGTGGATAAGTAAAATGGAGGCCGACTGAATCCATTCAGGGTGTTTTACCTCAAGCCCTTTGGTGTGTGGGGGTGTGTGTGTATATATATATATAATATATATATATGGATACACAGCGTATGAACACATAATCACTTTGCTGCTAATCAGTCATGACCTATCCCCGTAAAAGTTAGAAATAAAGCCCTGAAATACACTGTTGGATAAAACCAACACGGATTTGGGATTTTTACTTATCTCCGACTATATTTTGTCCTAAAAAGCAGCCCAAGTGTGGAGAATTCCCATAGTAGCGCTCAACTAGCGTAGCCAGCGGGCACAGATAGATATTTCGCCCCCCCCCCCCCCCAAAAAAAAAGAAATGTGGTGGCTAATGCTATTTGCCATTCACTCGAGGCTTAGCGCGGTGCCATTGTCACGCCTTTTTAGCGTATTAAAACGGCGTGACGGAAGAGAGGTCTTGCACAACATGCTCTGCAAATACATCAGGGACACTTTCACATTCTCGTCGTTGGTCTGCAAGTGACTCTGTTGCAAACTAACAACATGCGCTTCACAACGCTCTCAACTCGACTCAATGCTCAGAACTTGTAAGGTTAAAAACGGGGTAAAGGCTTCAATTCATTAGCATTAGCATAGCGTTACCTTTTTTTTTTTTTTTAGATGTGATGTAAATGTTAATAGCAAAGAATTTCATAAAACATGGCCTCAAGTGACGGTAGCAAGTGTTGCTACAGAGTAAGGCTGTAAATTGACTCTAGCAAAATCAAATTCGATGTCACAGGGTCATGCTACATGCTAACCCTACAGCGTTATGCTACATGCTAATACTGCAAAACATAGCCGCAGATTAATGCTTCAGGGCGATGCCAGGAAGTGACACTAGGAAGTGACACTACAGGGTGTTGCTAAAATAAACGCTCAGTGACGCTGCAATCAGACCAACAGTTGAAATGTGTCTTTGTGTGGGCGAGCAGAAATCTTGTTCATAACTCTTCATTATATGAAAACTATATACAGTCCTCCTCCATGTGGGAAGAGGGGAGAAGAGCACCCGCCCCTCACTCACAAAGACGTTTTTCCTCCCAAGTGGAAATTACTGGTGGAGATTAATAACGACATTAAGGCGGTAATGATGCTGCAACGGATGAAATATTTATTAAAAATCCCTCTGCTAGCAATTAGCGCAGCATGTAATGGTTGTGCACAAAGACTGGATGCCATCGTGCCGGTCACCTTCATCACCCCCCTATTTCTGAACAACAATGCTCCGAACGGCCTCTTCTCACCTTGACAACAGCAGCCATGGGAGGTGTGTCCACCGTGGTGTACGAGCTTAATTACACGCACGCCGCCGTCAGGAAATAAGCCGCTGATAAGTTTGTCAGCTATGCAGACTTGAGGAGTCGATGGACTCATGAGGACCAGTCCAAATAAAACATTCCAAGTTTCTCCAGAGTTGTTCAGGGAACAAAATTTTTATTGGATGATCGGCTCTTACTTCCAGTGCCTGGAGGGACGCAGCAAAGTTTTCCATTTTGTCCAACACAACTTTTAGAAGAAAACCTCCAGAAGGTGGTTAACGGCTTCCATTTAAACTAAAGGTGGCGGGTCCATCGTGGCTACCTTGCTCCCCCAATAGAACGTTGCCTATTAACTCATTTACTGCCATTGACGGCTAAAGACGTCCAAGATCCTTTTATTTAATTTATTATTATTATTTTTTTTAACTCGGCTGGTAGCAAATGAGTTAATGATGTAGCAACTAAGCAACCAACGAAACAATCAAGCTCCTCCAATCTAGCCTTGAATTTCAACAAACTAACTAACTAACTTTATAGCCTGCCTCATTAAGCACTTACTAACCAACCAACCAAGACTTCCTCATCAAGGATTTAACTGACTGACTAACTAACAAGTCATCAAACGGACCTACCAACTAACCAACTGTCCAGCCGACTGCCTGCTAAGCAAACTAATTAATCACCCAACCCAGGTTTGACCACCATCTTGTATAGTTCCGTCATTTTCAAACACGCAAACGACAACAAGTATTCAGAAGACCTGTGAAGGGGAGCGCTAATGTTTCTTAAAAAGTGACATCGCCCACTGCTGGCCTGGCATGCATATGACAACTTTTCCAAGCAGTTTGGCATGTCCAAGGGATTGTTTTGACACATTGTCATCCATACGTCTTTGTTTGTGTTCGCACCTCCCAATTTTCCAGTGGTCACCTCAGATGGATGACACAAAGTGGGGGTGGGGGGTGGGGTTTGACGCAGAAGGTCTGTGTTGTTCGGAGAAAGGTCAGGGGTCCGACCGTCCGATGGGTCCGTTTATTGGCGGCGACGCGCGACCTCCAGGAGCTCATCAACGACGTCATTCAGGCGTGAGGCGACGGAACAAGAAACAAACAGTTTGCGCGCGTGTGTGTGTGTGTGTGTGTGTCTAATGTAATAGCAGCCCACTTCAAAAAGCTGACAAAGGGAGACCGATCAATTTGCAATATTGTCCACAGCAACAAAGAGAGGACATGAAAGCGAGCACATTAAGCGACGCCATTGTATGAACTCTGCAATCAATAAACATCAGGGCCTAAAGGAACTGTGTGTGTGGGGGGGGGGGGTGCGCGCGCGTGTGTGTGCGTGTGTTTTGGAGAGAACAATAGACGAGATTTGTTTAAGTTCCCGACAAACTTTCTTCTTCCCCTGCTATTGTTAATTAGATAGTTATCTTTAGCCCCGCCGATAGACTGGATAAGCCCGTTAATTAATCTTCTCGTCTAATTAACTGTCTTGTCGTTAATAACATCAGACACATCGTTGTTGGACCTTTGCCTGTCAGTGCAGATGTAGTGGAAGCCTTTCCACATCAGGCGCGCTTGACTCAAAGGAATGGACGTGACGGCGCTCCTCAAAAGTTTTGGTCCTGCGGGGGCGACGACGACGGAAAGTTGGGGTGGAAAATAATGTTTGTGAAATGAATTTGAATAGAACAAAGAGTTTGATTACATTTTTTGGGCTTGCTTGATTGGTTGGTTTGTTGGTTTTTCAGTTGTAGTATTTTAGGAAGTATTTCTTTGATAACGAACGCTAAATCTGGGGAGGTTGGTTGCTGCGTTGTTTTTTTTTTTGTCAGTTAGTCGGTTATTCAATTATTTAACTAGTTGCTCGGTGAGTTCCTTTATTTGGATTTGCTGGTTGACTTGGTTGGTTTGGTGATTATTTTGATTAGGTGGTTAGTTTGTGGGGCAGTTAGTTGCTTGACCATTTGGATCGTCAAATATTCATTTTTTGGGGGGTCAAGTGGTTGTCTAGTGAGTCGGCGATTGAGTTTATTGGTTACTTGGTTGGTCTATAATAAAATAAATATATAAATAAAAATTATTTCTCTCTCTGTCTCTCTAGTAGGAGTTCTTAGTTGTAGAGGAAGGCTAAAATAGGTGCACTTGCTTGGTAGTTTAGTTTCAAGTGTTAGTCCTGGACAAAGACAAAAGTTAATTACCTGATAGAAAATCTTTTCTGTTTGACAAATCTTTCTTAATGCTTACAAAACACCACTAGGTGTCAGTATCACTCCAATGACACGTTCCCTCACCCTTATATATCTTCCCAATCCATCAAAAGGTGAGTTTTTTTTTACTTTATCTTGCAGCGGTAAACACGTTTTCGCACTTTTATGGCAGTTATCAAATGTTAAAACGTTACTTTAAACCATCGCCGAATAGTTATCAAAACGTTTTTGACAGTGGCAATTGTACTCGGATCACTTCCTGTGCGGGGTCATGGGAAAACCATTTTGCAGGTGTGCCTAATAAAATGTCCAGTGAGTGTAAACGGATACCAATGTGGAAAATGTCTAGACAAATGTACGCACACACACACAGACGCACAGACTCTGTCATTCAGTCTGCAGTATCCTTGCTGGGATCGAGAGCCTCATTTGCATTATGATAGCGCGCAAATTAAGTACATTCCAGTGAACTCGAAAGGGCCTCCGTTGGAACAACGCATACGCACACACACAAACGCACACTTCCACACACAAACAGCAATAATTCTTTGTTCATAATGGGGAAAAAAAAGGCCATGCTATTGGAAGTTCGGAGGAGACCACATCCTGGAATGGAGCGCTGCAGTGTGGGCACTTTTCCTCTCGGTAGGAGGCGAAGCTGGCATGATGATGGTATTAATTATAAACTAGGTTACTTCGAATTCCCATTACGCCAGTCGTTGTGGCAGTTGGACAATACATTTCAACTTGAGCAGACGTAGAAAGGAAACCCCAAACCACTAGGGTCCCACAACACGTTTACATGTCACTTTGGGAATTGAAACATTTGTGCTTCAACATTAGGTTGACTGATAGATTACTTTTTTTTTTTTTTTTTAAGTTAACTGGGGGTTGAGGGTGATGCGTACATATATAGGGTATATAATTAGATACCGTTGTTTAATATCTGTTTAAATTCAAGTGATTATTGCCATTATTTAGATTTTTTTCCAAAGGTGATATCACTTGACTACTTCTTGTGATTGGCTCAAAGTCATTCGATCATTCAAAAGTTGTTGGGCATTTTTGTTTTGGGGATTTAAAAAAATGCTTACAAGACTTGAATTGTCCCCCCCCCTACGCCGCCTCTCATTTCACCTGCTCTATGTTGACACCACTTTGTGTGCTGGTTTGCACTGCTTGTCAGATGTGCTATTTAACTCATTTAATCTCAGAAATGTTCACTAGAGGAAACCCCTCAATTCCAGTGTTTTCTGGATTTTGACTTATTTTGTGAGGCCCACAGAATATTGTGTTCTAATGCTATCAAAACACGGAGCTATGACGAAAAAAAAAAAAAAAAAGACGTATAAATACGTCTTTGGGAGCCGGGGACTACATTTTTGAAAACGTATATGTTTGTCTTATGGATTGTATGAGTTAAAGATCCAAAATCAGACAGCACATTTTGTCTCAGGCTTGATAAATGAAATTATGTGCACTAAATTGTGCTATTTTCACATACACTTGCCACCAATGTAAAAAAAAAAATACTGTGATTCAGTTGGTTGGCGACAATCCTGGTTGCTCCATCTATTTGCGTATGTGATCCGGTTGGCGTTTTTGTACATGCAGATCTTTAGTAACTCATTCCCTAAAAGTCACATTTGGTCCCTTGTTGAAAATGCAACCCACGCTTTTACCATGACGATGTCATCTTTGCAGTTTACACTCGTGCCTCAACAAGTAGCCTGTGCTAACAATACAACTCGCAGTAAAGTGGGGCGGGGTGAGGATCGGGGCTGGGATTTTGCCAGGCAAAAAAAAAAAAAAAACAGCGTAGCATGAACAGCGTGCTCTTATTATTGATCCTTAATTTTCTCTCTGTTGATACAACCCCTGGGAACTGCTTGAATGGTAAAACAAAACGCATTATACAGTATAATATGTCTCATTTAATAATTTGAGTTCATGACACAATCTGTTCCTAGTGGGATGAATCAAAAGAACAAGAATAAAATGCGAATAATAATCAAGGTACTCCCTCCACCTCACATTACTGGCGGAGCTCCTTCGGGTCCATTTAGTTTTGCCGCCCCTGCTGCTCGGGGCTCATGAATAACCAAAGCGACGTGATCATTCTCTACATTAAAAACTTCTCCATTTAGATTTAGATCTCCCATCCCGACCTCAGGTAAGAGCGCTGAAAAATTTAACAGCCTGTAGAACCTTCCTCTCCGCCCCCTTCCACAAATTAAAAAGTCATTCACGTCTCGGCTACTTTTAAAAAGGTCCGGCGCTGACCGAGGCGAGCCTCGCCCTTTAAGACGAGGATTTCTCAAACTAGCAGACTCCACACCTTTCTTGGCGGGGGCAAAAAAAAAACAAAAAAAAAACTGCTCATTGCATTAAGGCAATTAGACCATCTTTGCCCTAAATAATAAACTCCCAACCTTGCAGCGTGTGTTCAATATTTCATCTTTTATTCAGATTCGGGGAGTGCTTCTATAGTGAATGCAGGCCTCTGTGTAGTGCAGGTGAGTTTCCAGGGGAGGCTTTTAGGTGGCGGAAGGAGGGGCGGGGCGAGTTGGGTAAAAGCCATTGGCTGAATAATGAATCGCATACCTGCGCCCCGAGTTAAAAAAAAAAAAAAAAAAATACACACACAAAAAGAAAATCCAGTTGGCCAAATGGGAGGGCAAGTTAATATTAAAGGTCAGGAGGAAACGTAAGTCAAAGTAAAAATGCTGAGACTTGCAGCAGAGGCAAAGGAAATAAAATGTCGCGTAGGAAAACACTCCAATACATTTAAATAAAAACCTTTTTTTTTTTGAAAAGTAATATCATTAAAGTTATTATTATATATATATATATATATATATATATATATATATATATATAGTAATTATAATTATAATAATATTACTACAATTATTAACACAGATCAATTATCAAATTGGTAAATCTCAATGGATTCTCGTGACCTTTAAGTGTTTTTCCAGATATTTCCAATCACAATACCGCTGTTTATATTGACATTATCAATATTTGTTTCAATCCGCCTACCCCTAATAAATACACCCGACGGGTATTCACTCCCAAGACTGTGTCGTTTAGTGTGTATGTCTCCAAAGGTAATACCAATGTTGTTGCCGGTGCAACTTTTTCATTCTCAAGGGAAAACACTGACAAATAATATAATATATGAGGCCATGCCCAGCTGAGCCAAATCGTACGACGTCAGGGTTATTAATCCACAAACAAAAAGTAGGTGCCATTGAGAAGTATATTAGGCGTGAAGGTAACATAAACCACAAAAATCTCTTCATCGGGACAGTGACCCATCTAATAGACAAGAGGAATGGAGAGTGTGTATGGTGTGTGTGTGTGTGAGGGTGGGATTGCTTGCCGGTAATTAGCGTTGCTGGGTGCCCCCCTGTTAAATTGAATTTAACGACAACACAGCAAGTCTTAGCCGGCGCCAGCTAATCCGGCACTCTGGAGCATTATGCTTAATGGGCTCGAAAAGAAAATGATGGCCGCTCAAAAGCAAAACCAATTAACACGGAGCGGAGAGACGATGTGGAGTGCTGAGCTCTACATATCTCGCCGCGACGTACGCCTGCCGTTATATAACACGATTTTTGCTCATTTTGAATAATGGAGGCCGAGGAGGCGTGACATCATGTCGCTATCATGACCGCCAGATTTTTAAAAGACGGACTTTCTTTTCGAGGGCAATCGAGAGAGTAACTCGTACCGCCTGATTGTAACCATTGACTGCTAGATTCGATTCTTCTGATGCCGGCCATCGTGGCTAACTGTCACGTCGGCCTTGTAGTCGGCACGTTGGACCGGAAAATGACCGCAAAAGCCAAAACTACTACTCCGGACCTTCTGCGCATGCGTGAGTAGTAGTACCCCTCCATGCCATCGGAGGCGCTAGTCAATGCGTAGCCTTTGAGGGTGATGTTGAATAACGGCGGTCTTTTGTGAAGGAGAGTAATCAATTTGTCTTTGCGCACTTCTGTCTGGCCAACCGTTATGTCCGTAGAGGAGATGTGAAAAGGAGCAAAGTTCAATTTTCAATTTCTCCGTTTTCGTCACTTTCGGTTCTTGTCAAGAGCGCCGATTTGCTAGCTAACAGCCAATCACAGTGCTCCTTTAGCCCGACCCAATTTTACATGTTGAATTGGCCGAACACGCAAGGAAGTCATAATATGTCGCCAAAAAGTAGCACAACCAATGATCTGCCCTCGCATGTTAATATAAGAAACTCTGCTCAGACTTTGTGAGCTCCTGTGCTCCCTAAAGAAACCGCCGTGGCCATACATCATCGTAATTAAAGGCCGGCGTAATGACGCGGGGTCTCAGCAGCATGATTTCTGTCGGATCGCCATGCTGCTTCATTAAGACCACTCAAGCTAACGAGCTGTGGCTGTAATAAAGTCCTCCCACCGGTCTGCCGCCGTTGATGAAGGGGGCCGTGAGCCAAGGCCTGAGATGGAATTAGTCGGGGAAGGGTTTTAGGAGGACTGAGGGACAGACGGTGGCCTGGTGATGGGGGTCAAGGTGCTTTGCCATTGCGACTCATTTGGATATGCAAAGCAAAATGTATAAAAAAAAAAACAAAAAAAAAAAACACCAGCATCTTACTTCCTTCCTGTTATATTATGTCTGCGCCACCAGTAAATCTTTGGTCGCACTCTTAATGTGATTTATAGCCTAAAAGTGTTTTCTATGCACATTTCCACAAAATTGATTACAAAAAAATAAATAAATAAAATAAATTGGTGTGGTGAATCCTGCTCCGGCCTTCCCGTGTGGACTTTGCATGTTCTCCCCGTGCCTGCTTGGCTTTTCTCCGGGTATTCCGGTTTCCTCCCACATTCCAAAATCATACATCATCCCTTGATGTGACCGTGAGCACAAGTGGGTGTTTGTCTATTTTCTGTTTTTTTTTTTAAATCCCAAACATAAAGAAATATCCGCATTTGTAGACGAGACTTGATCACCAAGTAACATTTCCAGCCTGTCCTTCCTCTTCGACTGCTTCATCGCCGTGCTTGGCTGTGATTAGTCACACGACGCGACATTAACCTGTAAATTAAAATTCTTCCGTGCAATTTGATGGGTGATTTAATTCCACTATTGTATCCCGCCCCCCTTCCCTCTACCTTCCCCACCCTTCAGACATCCACCCCCCCCCCGCACTTTCTCCGTCTCCACCCGCCGTGGGCTAATCCCATTATGAATTCTTTATATAGCCTTTTCCCTTAATGATCAGCGGGGCCTGCTCCAATCCTGATTACTATTGTACACTTAGCACTACATAAAGCAGGGGGATTAATACGCCCCTCCAGGATCGTTGCTATGGATCCACTCGTTGCCTTCCGAGAGATGTTGCCCGCCGCTTCAATTGGCCATAAATTGCTCTCCCTGGTGGCTTCCCACGTAGTAGACGGCGCGCGTACAAGAATAGGGGGTGAATTTCTCTCTCTCGTGGTCCAGCGCTGTCTCCCCGGAACGAGACGAAAGTGATCCGCTCTATAATTCATGACCCAGCACTTTCGCTTTCTTCTGCCTTCAAATTTTTTCCCCTCTGTGGCCAAGACGCTGTAGTAACCCCCGCTCTTGCATAGCTCCTCCACTTCCTCGCACCCCCCTCCCCGCCTTAAACAATGCGAAAAGGTGCTTTAGAGGAAGGCGGGCCTCATACGCCGACGCAAATTGTGAAAGGGTTGACGACGCGATGAATTCGGAGGCTGTTAATGGGCTTCCCTGAAAAGTTCAGTGAGGCTAACGAGCAACACAGTGTGATCCGTCCACTCCAATTAAGCTACATTTCGCTCAAGACGAGTGGAATCGTAGCTAAAGGCAGCATTTATGTCACAAGGCAAACGAGAGTGATAGACCGATATGCTTTTTTCAGGGCCGATACCAATACCGTTTATTAGAAGTCCTGGAGGCCGATAACCGATATTTCAGGCCGATATTTACTGGTTGAAAAAAGGGGGAAATGGTGTCAAAATTTTAAAAAATTAAAAATCCAAAACTTGTCTTAGTGTTTATTAAGCAACTTTACAACATGTTGAAGCTTTTTTTTTTTTAGATCTTAGAAAATAGAAACCTTAATTTTAAAAGTCTAACAAAAGGTGCACGGAGCTCCCGGGCTCAGCTGCTTTCAACTGCAAATAGTTTTTTATTTGTTGTGAGATGTAGTAGACATTTATTAAAATTTCATCAAAGTGCGTGCAACTCGAGGTGAAAAAAACAGCTTACTGCTGATTGGCTGCTACAAGGAACCAATCAGATGGTGCTGTGGGCGGGTTAATCTGCTTCTGCATGCAGGGCCACCAGCACAGCAGAGAGAAAAAGAGAAGAGTGCTCCAGCATGCCAAAATAAACCAGCTTGAAAGTTATTAAGAAGGCAGACGCCGATTATCGGCAAAATGCCAAATATCGGTCCATCACTAGTAAACGATCTCGGATTTCTGCCTTCTTCAAAGAGTTTACACTTGATTCAGAATCATTGGACCCTCCGGGAACAGTTGGCCGATCCTGTCATTGTAATCTTGAGAAGTGATTGTCCGCTACCAATCGGTTGCATGACAATCAAACGAATTGTCCCAACAATTTGGTTCGTGCGACAGTGATCGTGAAGCACGGTCACTTTCAAACTCGATTCGACTCGCAAGAAATGATTGGAAGCTCTACTCTACTATTGTGAACGGCCACATTTCTGGAAGAAATTCATCCAATTGTACGGCCGGTTGCCTCTTGAGTCCGACGACTCCGTGATGGCGACCTGCAAACTTTTTTTTTTCCCCAAAGGCATCTTTCAAACCAGAGGGTGATGTCACGGTGGCGGCAACATGTCCAGCACAGTCTACGGGGAGAAAGCGAGCTGTGTTTACCTTGTTACATTGCGTGAGTCTGAAAGTTTTGCTTTTCTTGATCCTCCATCCTTGCAACCCTACAGCATCTCTCTCTTCCCTCATAACTTGACGCGGTCGAGCCTCATTGCCCTCCAAGGGGGCCCGGCCAGCGCCAGACGGCTACAGATGTGCTTATACGGCGTAACATCCCCGTCATAGACACACACCGCCAAAAAGCCACACAAGGGCCAAACTCACACTCGGCCGTCTCTCGCCAGGTTCACCACCTGCCCTGGCCTCTGCCGCTTTTCCCCCAGCCAAGGAAGCTCATGCATGGGCACACCGGGCAACGGCCCAGCCTCTCACATCCAGGGCCAGGGCCAGGAGACGACGGCCAACAGCTGGCCGAGTGCAGAGGAAGCCTGGAGGCTTCCACAGTAGATGAATCACCGCCGATTAATATTTAACTCCAGACTCCTGCTTCCCTCCAGCATTTCTCGGTCCTCCCCCTCTTTTCCTGCTTTCTCCCGCCATCCCCCAATCCTGCAAGGAAGTTGGCTCAACGTACCTTCACTGGAAATATCATACAAGGGTTGTGATAGAGTTTTGCTTCATCTAACACGAGCAAAATTCAGATTTTTGCCTCGCGACAACTTATGGTGCATTTTCATTTAATATACAGAAGTCCTCGATTTACGATGGAGTTCCATTTCTGCGGCGGCGACGTGACACAAATTTGTAGAAAAAGTCGGAAGGCGTTGTGGTACATCATCGACACTGAGGACCCCCGCCCCACCCGAGAGGTTCTGCGGGTCGACTCTTCTGTGAGGTTTCAAACTCGACTTAAATCATGCAAATGAAACTTTTTTTTGTGAGGGCAGCAGTTCATTTACCATTTGTATCTTTGTGAATTTATTTATTATCGATGATTTTGGATTTTTTTTTTTTTTTTTTTAGCCAATCCATTTTTTTTTCATTTTTCCTCCACCAACATGGCAGCCACTTTTTATAATGTTACTGTCAAGGTTTTCTGTCTACTACCCGAAATGGATTTTTTTTTTTTTTTTGTGCTTACGGTACATGTCTTGACTACAAAACTAAAAAAGTCGGTGCTGAAACGATTTTGGTGGAATTTTGCTTCGACCTGATTAATTTTTTGATCATTTACAATTAGTAGGAGCTGGTTAACTTTTGATCAATAAATGTTGCATAATGTGAGCAATTCTTTGTGGGGTTTGGCTAATATTTTAGGAATCCCTCAGAAATTTCCCAATGACAAAAGAAACTCAAATGTCATTGTTGAGCTTTTTGCATTTGGAATGCGCTGATTGACTTTTGACTATTTGCAGTTGAGTGTTTTTAGCTGTGAGCCATTTCCCGGTTCGGTTCGGCCAATATTTGATTGATTTTCGGAAACTTCCAGAAACCTGAGTGTCATCCAAAATGACCACGAATACTTAACTGTAGTCAGTCTTAACTGTAAACACGCGTCAGTTATTGATTTTGAACTTTGCTGATTGTCATAAGATCCTAAAGAGTTTTTTTTGCGTTTTTAGTTGTGAGACATTTTCAGGGAGCTATTTTACGGATCCCGAAGGAAATTCCAGATGACCAAACTAACTCGAGTGTCATCGATGAGCACTTTAGCTGCCTGGGAACCAAAATGATATAAAACAGTATTCTTTGCAGGTACTAAAGCTTTCGTAAGCCCCGTAGCGGTGACAACCCGATCCATGCGGCCTCATGATGGCATTCCCAGATGCGATCTGCGTCGTGACGACGGCTCTGATTTTGCGATTAAACCCCAAAAAAAAAAAAACCATGCCTGCTTCTCTTCTTCTTCCTTATTCTTACAGACTTTCTTTGTTTCTGCGACGCTGCACTTTCCATTCCCCCCGCCGCCTTTTCCAGTGTATATGTTTGCGAAGACATATCGTCCCCCCGTGGTTGCCTCTCATTCACATGCATGTTCGTCGAGGCTTGTTCATAAATCCACCTCTTTATGGCCCGGCATAAAAAGCCAAAAGCCAAAAGCGGGGGGGGGGGGGGGTGAGAGACGTGAATCTTCTACGTTCCGATCCCCCTTGTAACGGATCAAGCGCTTGTGTTTGGGCTTCTTGCTTTCTGGTGTCCAAGTTATGGCCCGCGGGCTATTTGCGGCCCTTTTTTTTTTTTTTTTTCCAGCAGCCCCCGTCATGTTGCGGCGGTGTTTGCTGAATTAAATAGACTGTACAGTTCAGGTGTACTTAACTTTAAAGTACAATACATTTGCTTCCTTTAAAAGTATTTGTTTTCTAACCTTTAAGTTACAGTTTGCATTTAACTTCGACCTGCGACACATTTGAATGGAAAAATCATCTAGACTAAGTGCAGTATTTTTATTTTTCTGTTTTAGTCAAGCATTAATATTACAGTAGATTAAAGGCCCATATTTTCCGGACTATAAGATGCTACTAAATTTTGAACCGTGCGGCTAATGCGGCTTTTTTGTGGATTTTTCTATCACCAGTAGGGGCGCTCTTTAGTTTAAAAAAAATACGCCAAATAAATCTTGATTTTTTTTTTTTTTTTTAACTCTCGGGTCTGTTCTATTTTTATTTGCAAAGTAGTTACCGTGTTAAAAGGCACTGTTTTAAGATTCTGTTTATGTACCTTTATGTGCATTCACAGTACAAAATCGTTCTCGGTAAACCACCATTTTTTTTCAACATAGAAAACTGCGGCTTATAGTCTGGTAATATACCTTGTAATTCTTTTCAAAATAGTGTTGCCCAGAAAATACAATCATATTTAATATACTTTTAGGAACAGTACTTGTCTTGTATCTGATGAACACTTTAGCTAACTCCACTATTTTATTTTATTCATGGTGTTGATTGAAGTCATTTTTAAGGTGGTGATGTCAACAGTTTGAGAAGCACTGATGGATTGATTTGAGTGTGTTTAAAAAGTTAAGCTGTGAAGAACGTCAAAATGGCCCTTGCTTGAAAACGGTTTGGACAAGCCGGCTTCAGATGGCATTTCGTCTGCGCTCATATGGGTCATGTTGCGTCCATGAATGAAATCTTTCTTCGTCTGAATACGTAACCAACCAACGGGCCCGACGGAATTTGCGGGAGATTCGGTGGGAATCGCCATGGGGATGGAGGTCCCGGCGGGGACGCTTCCCGGCCGCCCGATTCAGGATCGCTCGGCGGGTGCCGGTGCCGTCCCGCCACGTCGTCCCGGAAGAGGCTTGAGCAGAAAATAACTTTCTTTTGTGCGCCAAGGCCCGAGCACAATCGGAGAGGCCGCGGATTGTCTTTCAAAGGGGCTCCAAATATGAATATGCATATTCATAAGCAATACCCTCCCCCATCCCCTCTTCCTGTGCTATTCATTCCTCTCCTCATTTTCCATTCCAAACATGGTGCTCGGCAAATGAAAGGTTGCCGTGTCACACCCCTGAAGGTTTGACAATGGTAGAAAAATCCTAATTACATCCCTTTTTTTTTTTTTGTGATTATTATGCTATGATTATTATTCGTCCGCATCGAGAATGTGTGGGCCGATGTTTGGTGAGTCTCCACGGAGACAAAAGTACTTAAACAGCCCCACTTTAGAGGCCAAAGATGTATTGTTTTCCCTGAACTCGCCGCTAGAACACCGGTTTGGTCATTAAATATTAAACGGATCATTTTTCCAAAGTAAAAAAAATAAATAAAATAAATAAATAAATATAAAAAGTATGATTGGAACATGAAACTTTTTTAATCCCAAACAACAAAAATGCTCACCAGTGTGAGGACAAAACCTTCACATGCCAGGAAAAGCCTACTAGAACAGCTGAGTTTTATTTGGGGTTAATCAGTGGCACTTTAATGGCTGCAGCTGTGTACTAACTCCCATTTCACAGGATCTGGAATGTGACGGGTTAATTCGGAACACTGCCACCGCTCCAGTTTTTACATCTGTCTCAAATATTTTTTTCCCCCCAAAATCAGTTTTATAGCTCAGAAGCGACATTCATGGTGGAAAAAGTTTTGAAATGCTTTGGCTTGGGCTCGTTTTTTTTTTTTTTATCACAAAAACGTGGCATTTTAACAGGGCTATGTCGACTTTTCGTATTTGTTAATATTAAGATTTTCTGCACGAATGAAGCAATTTAAAAAAAAACACGCGAAAGTCCGTCAAACACAAGTCCCTCGCTCTCTCCCAAATAAATGCAGCAATTCCTCTCACATGCTTCCCTCTTCTCCACCCAAACCACAGTGGCGAGTATTTTTTTACTCAGCGTGAAAAATAGTACTCTGAATATGTCGAGCAACGATCGCCCTTTAGTGCCGAAAAGACAAAGCAAGTGTTTGTTCACAGGCGGTGAACAAACGAGTGTGAAAATAAAATGGTATTTTAAGAGCGTGATGACTCACATGTGGCGTGTGTGCGTGTGTAATCACACAGCAGGAGACGCTTCAAAGTACTTCTGTTAGTCAGATTTGGTCAAAGTAGACCAAAAATAAAGAATTACTGCCAGCCCTGTAAAGTGAATTCAGATTTTTTTTTTTCCCCCGAAATACACATTCTTAAAGATAATTGCTGAAAACTATGAAGGACCATTTCAGTTTTCCGGATTTTATTTATTTATTTATTTTTTTAATAAATAACACACCCTTGCTTAATGGCCCCTCTCACGTTATTTAAGAACGCCAGGACCTTCATTCGAATCAGCGGTCATCTGCAGCAATTGTGAGTTATCTAGTTAGAGCGCCCCGTTGTCGGCAGTGAGTGTGCACGCATTAAGAGGAGAAAGGTGGAAGAACGTGAGGGGAGGTTAACAAAAACCCAACTTGACAACCCGGTTCAGGTTGGCGTGGCTGCTTTAGAGTGCGTCGTTGTCGGTCGTGAGTGCACACAGAGAGAAGTCAGATGCGTGAGGGGAAAAAAAATGAATATATTAACTCATTCAATCGACAAGACATACATAAACGTTTTCAAAAACATAGTCCCTGCCTCCCAAAGACGTATTTATACGTCTTAGTCTTTTTTTTTTTTTTTACATCATAGCTCCGTGTTTTTATAGCATTAGAACACAATATTCTGTTGGCCTCACAAAATCTGTCAAAATCCCCAAAAACGCTGGAATTGAGGGCTTTCCCCTCGTGAAAATTTCTGGCCTTCATTTAGAAGCATTTTGCAGCCATTGTGTGGACCGGAGCGTCGGCGTAGCATTGCTACTTAGAGCGCCTCGTTGTTGTGGCATGTAAAAGCCCCACAATTAGCTGGTTGGACATTTGCCAGCCACTGGAGCATTTCATCAGATATAATATCATAGCGCTAACGTATTCACATGTAGCTCAACTAAAGATTTGTTGTCGTCTGCATCAATGTGATGGAAGTTAGTCAATAATTTGGTTGATATTTTTCCTGTAGCTGAGACCACCCATCTTCCCTTCCTTCATCTTCCTTTCCATTGTTCTTTCACGCCTTTTCTTATCCTTTCTTCAACGTACCGATGGCAAGTGTGTGGACCATCGCTGCGGTTTGCTCCGAGCGCAAAACTAGGCCAGGATTACTCTTGCCGGCTTGTCCCCAGTGAAGCGTGTGTATTGTATGCATTTGTGCGTGCGTGTGCGTGCGTGTGTGTTTGTGGGGCCCAGGAGAGCAAGCAAGCTTCCAGTCTGTCCAGCACAGCAGTGAGAAAAGTGTTGGGCATATGGAGGCTGGCTATTGGGCCAGCAGGTATTTTTCAGCGTCTGCTCTCGCCTCCTTTTTGTTTCAGACTTTCATGTTTCACGCGTGTGACGCCGGCAGCGACCTGCAGCCGCCGAAGCTACAAAGTCTCGCGTAAGAAACCCTGCAGGAGGTCATCAAAGATAAATGACAAGCCTTCTTATTCACGATCGTTAGTGTTTTTGTGGCATCAGCAGTTTTACACGTTTAGGAAAGGAATGAGCGCCTGCTTTGGATTTGCAATTTTTTTTTTTTGCCTTCATTATATAATGTTTGCCATTAATCCCTTCACACCCACCCAAAAACTTTTTTGGTGCATTTTTGCATGGCGGAACATACAAGTCTAAAAACGGCAACAAAAGAGTGTAAACAAATAAAAAACGTCGTCGGAGTGAAAGGCAGCCGCAATTGCAACAGGAGCCAATCATATTTTGTACGTCACCAAGACAAATGTTTTCATGTTACAACAAAAGAATTTATCTTGAAGGCAAGATGAATACTTAAAAATTAAACAGAAGAAACGCAATTCATAATTGTTTCTTGAATCAAATTTTTTTTGTATTTATTTATTTATTTTTCTCCCTGTGTTGAAAATAAGCAACTTTATTGACCACATGTTCGCAAGTGGCCCTAATACCAGGGCACAATGATTATTCAACTAAATATAATTTCAGTGACTCACAGGAAACTGAAATTTCCAAGCATTTTCACGTTAATTTGGAATAGAGAAAGAAAAAAAATATACGCATCATGCCCCAAAAAGCTTTTTTTCTCTTTTTCTCTTTTTTTGCGTGTGTGTGTGTTTGGTATTGGTGAAACCGACCCATGTTCTACTACTGATTACTACAGAATGGGGGAAAAAAAATACAAAGAAATATTTTTTTTTTCTGATGAAAAAAGAGCGACTACTCTTCGTTTTGGGTCGTTTTGGTGCTTATAATGTCACGGTGCGCAATATTCCCTGACTCTTGAAAGATCAGCGAAAACGTCCTTTGTCACGTGGTGTGGAAACGCATTTGACACCAATGTGGGATAGAAATCCAAAGTTTCTCTCAGAACTGGACATTTGATATTCATACTACCTCATTCGTTAGTTTAAGACATGATTATCAACGTTTCCTATGTAACATATCCATTTTCTCTTCCATTGTGTCGCGTCGTGTCTTATTCAGTGTCATCACATGTCCCAAGCTGCTGTGTTGACATTTAAAGAGCGAATTCTTGTAACGCTGTCACCCGTAGTGTTGCCGTGTACTCAACGTGTCCACGTTGTAGCGTTTAGCCGTAGCGTAGCGTAGCATAGCAGCAGTGGTGGCGTGGCAGGTGAAAGTGTTTACCTCCTCGCTGGAGGGCCCCCCGCTTCTTGCAGCTGTGTGTCATTATAATCCCGTTCTTGATTACTTCCCCGTGTAGCATCAGATTAGCCAGGATGGGAGGGAGGGGGGCATATTTTTACATGACTACATACAGTGCGCCCAGCGATGTTATTTTTCTTTCTAGTCGAGCAATTAAAGAATGAGAGGTTTAACCACACAAAACGATTCCATGGCGGACGTTTGGGGAATTTTGCCGGTTCATTTGACCGTCCTTGGAATGAAGCTAATTTCGAGTCTTTTTTTTTTTTTTTATCCAAACTTGAGCCTTTGCTGATGGTGGGATAAGATGCTTTTTGTCAGAGGAAGGCAAGCGTGGCGGCTCCCAATCAACTGGGGCGGAAAACACCTGTTCTGGCTACAGGTGCGCATGGCCAACTCGTATGGAGTGGGTGTACTCCTGCGACCCCCAAAACCCAAACTATGACCTCCTCCTCCATTGCAGTGTGCTTCCAGGACTTGCATTCCTGCTCTCCCGATAAAGGACAACCACCGGATTGATAACGACAGGGGGGAAAAAAAGGACGAGAGAAAAGAGGGAACCTGGTAACTATAAGGACGATAGGCAAAAAAAAATGAAGAACATAAGAATGCATTAGTGCTGCTAAAGTAACAAATCTGATGGTATCCGAGAGCGCCACATGGCTCTGCACAGTAAAGATAACGGCGATGGGCAGCAAATAAGAAAAAAGACACTGCGCAGATAGATGGACTGATATCGCAGACACAGGAGATGGACGGATTAACGCACACTTGCAGGAGATAGCTGGAAGATGGCTACAAGCCCCCCCCCCCTTCCGTCTTCGTTCGTCAGAAACAGCCGGCTAACGCAGGAAGCGGCGCGTGGCTAACGCGGTTACGCCGCCACTGACGCATGGAGCCTCATGGAGCAGGCCTCTCTCTGCTTCTTGTCAAGACCTTGCCACCAAAGTCAATTTGTCCGTGCCCTGGCCGAGGCTAATAGTCCACTAATCGCATCAAGCAGGAAATTACGGCGGCCCGCCTGTATTGATACCACAGGACATGATTGACCAATCATTTGGGGGCATTACTGTAAAGCCCGTAAGAAAACTCTTGGCATGACATGACGTCAGCCAGAGTCAAAGAAAAGCTCGCGTGTGTTAGCAAGTAGGCTAACGATGATGCCTTCGTATCAATCTGACACGTTTGCTTATAGTTGGCGGTAGGAAATTAGCTTGCTTGACATTGTTTTTTTTTGGTTTTTGTTTTTGTTTTTTTTTCATTTTTATTATTTTATTGCTTTAAACACATTTCAACCCATTAAAATCCACTTGGCCTTATTCACACAACCCGTAATAGTATTCCTTAGCGCTGGATATTAATCTCGTAATTGACATATTGCGGCAATTTCACAATAATATTGAAGCAGGATGACAGAATATCCAAAATAGACGCAAAACTAGCTTCAAGCTATTTGCCTCTCCCACTTGAAGTTTACTATAAAACTGTCACGTACCGTAAAACGAAAAGAGAATTCAACAGTATATTTAAACACCACAATATTCAACCAAATGTGATTTTGCCTAAAGAAAGACTGCTAGCTTAATGCTCACATCTAATTGAAATCACATTCAACAGGCTAACGATAATTAGCATAGATGTCAAAGTAATTATAAACCTTTAAAAAAAAACTGCTACAACATCCAAACAGAGCATACAACAATATTCAGCGTAGTGGGCAGATAACGGAGGGTCGCTTGAATAAAATAAAATCGAACCAAAAGTAGGAAAATTCGTATAACTCATAAAAAAAAAAAATGATCGCTTAATAATCTCCAATGTAACGGCGCTTCGCTGTAATCTAAATTCACGGGGGATGTCGTGAAATTCCGAGGCCTTCATTGCGAACGCTCGTTGAAGGTTACACCTCCCTCTCTCCTGTAGCGTGAGGAAAAGCTTGTTAAAAGTCTAATAGTCGCTATCAAAGGCTATTGATTAGCTTTCCCGCCCTGTTTGGGTGACAAAGTGAGCATTAAGCTCGAGCTACACGCTAGAGAGCTTTCTTAAGAAGACACAGCTCCTCGGGGGGGGGGGTTCAACGCAACCCCCCCCCCCCCAAAGAGGGCGCCGTCCACTACACACATCGCGATCCTTTCACCCTCCTGCCACCAGATAATCCATTTTACAGCCCAGGATCAAACACTGAGCCCTCTGGCTCCCGTAACACACACACACACACACACTACATAAACCTTCCCAGAGAAGTAACTTCCCCGCCTTGTTGTTCATTTTGGCTTCCTACACCACAGCCGAACATGACATCGCACCAACACAACAGTCAAATCCTCCTTAAGTGCGTTTCGGGGTATCTTTAGCGGGGGCACTGGTGCAAACGGGAAGAATGGGTTATATCGGGCAAGTCGCTACAACCAAATTAATGGATGTCTGTTCAAATATTCATTTGATTAACCCCCGTTGCTTGCATTCAAATGCACACACACACACACACACACACACACACACACACCAATCTGCATTGATGTGTTTGTGTCGTTTTTGCGCGACTGCACTCTAATGGGAGTGCACTCTCTCGTTCTGGCGATGTGGCTTTATTTGCTGCACCATGCCACATTTCAGGTGATATTTAGTTTTTTTTTTTGGTGCATTGAGCTTATCTAAGTTGCAAAGTCAAAACCAGGATTGAACCATGAAAAACCAAAGGAACTTCAACCTGGGCGTTAAAAAAAAAAAAAAAGGTAATTCCCGCTATAGAAAACTAAGTTTTAGGATTCCTTCAAAATATTCTTTTTAATTGATGAATTGTATAATATTTAAATTTGGCTGATTTAAAGACGAGTTACACAAGTTATACATGTATTTATATCCTTTCTATTTGTCATTTACTTTTTTTTGTTAAACTGTAAAAAAGTGGCCAATAATTGTCGCTTATTAAGCATTAATGTCTACTTTAAGGTGTGTGTGTGTGTGTGTGTGTTTGGATGACAATGGTAAATATTTGTAATTTTAATTGTGTGTTGACGTCGAGCAACAATTAGAAGTGAACTCAGCCCATTTGCTGTCGCGTGACACTGTGGCTGTATTTAGTATCTTACTAAGAGCTTATTCCATTTATTCATGATCCAAACCACACACTTGGTGTGTGTGTGTGTGGGGGTGGGGGTGTGTGTGTGTGTGTGTGTGAGAGGAGGATAGGAAGTGAACCATGAAATGAAAACAGCCTCCAACCATTTCAGCGCATCTCTCAATTAGGACATCGTCGTTGCTCAGCGAGTGTTCACCAGCTTCTTCTTCTTCTTGGTTCATTTTTAGAATTGTCCATGATTGCATTATTTCAGTCGACGTGTGTTCTTCCGCTGGATTGGTGGCTTTCATTTCTCTTCAGGTTCCACATCGTGGCACGGCGTGTGACTGTCGGGAGTCCAAAGTTATTGTCCTCAACTGGTTCTTATTTGGCCCTTGACTGGTTCTCCGCTTCTGAGTTCTCACTTGGTCCTAAACTATTTCTGACTTTGTCAAAAACTGGATCTTAGATAGTTCTAAACAGGTTCTCCCTCTTATTTATTTATTTATTTACTTTTTTGGGGGGGGAGCTACGCTAAAAAGATTCAGACATTAAACATAAATTTAATTCTAATCCACTACATTCATTATGAGTATAATTAGGCTATAAGGGATTAAATCAGGGGGTGTCCAACTCAAATACACAGTGGGCCAAAAAAGTCAAACTTGAACAAAGCTGCGGGCCAGCATTTAATTTTTTGAAAACAATATAAATGCCAATTTAAATTTTTTTTGGCAAATTTTTATTACATGTGGTTTTATGAATGTAATACAATGTTTAGTTTTTAAAATTTACTATTATAATTTTGAATGTAAAATGGCATAGTAGTCATTTGGTATAACCTCGCGGGCCAGAAATAATTACACTGCGGGCCAAATTTGGCACGCAGGCCAGAGTTTGACACCGATGCATTAGATGATCTCAAATTTTTTGGGGGCATTATTTCCCCGATTACACTGAGGATGATATCCCCTCAACCCTCCCCAAAATTCCTCGTAATACCATCAAGCAAGATCATCTGTGCACATCCACCAACTTTCCAGAGTCTATTCGGCAACAGCGTCCCTCGTCTGTTCCAGGTGTTGACGTGTTCCAGAAACCCCAACCGAGGCCCACTGGAGTCCTCTTTGGAGTTTCAGGCCCACTCCATCCCTCCCTCTTATATTTTATACATGAAGCTTACCACTTAGAGTCTGATGAGCGAGCCGGGCTAATTAACGACACAGCGCCCAGCAAATACTCATGTAAAATTCAAGACAATTTGTTTACACTGCGCCCCAGAACAGGCCACACTTGGGCTTTTGTTGCAAAAACAAAGCGCCACCATTTTAATTAGGCGTCAGGCGCTCTCCGCCAAGCGCCGCGGCCATTTGCTGAGGAAAAAAAATGAAAAAAAATCAAACCGATGTTTGAGAAAGGCGATACTCGCTTGAGTGTTTGGGATGTTCACGTTTACGCAAAGATACTCTGCTTGAGTGAAGGCTCAATGACTCGCTGATGGCTCCACTTTGGGGGAATTATGCTAAGTATTATGATTGCAGCTGGTGGAGAGCCATCAGCATCGGTCACTTGCGTCAGGTTACCGGCACGGCACGCGCAAACCTAAAAAAAAAAAAAATCTTTGAATGGATCTTACGTTGTCATTAATGGGGACTGAACAGGCCCGGATTTGGCCTGACTTGGGAAATGGTCCTTTACCTTAGAACGCTTTTCCTCCTACTACAGCACTCAAACTTGTACTCACTAGTCAAACGGATCGCTTCTGAGTGCGTTCTAACTTTCTCTTTAATTGGTCCCAAACTGGTTCTGAACTTGATTCTTAATTTTGCTTAACTTGGTTTTTGTTTGGTTCATTTATTCCCTTTTAGGTCCTAAAATACTTCTCACTCGTTCCTAAACTGCTTAACTATTTCGAACTTGATTCTTACTTGGTCCTAAACTGGGTCATCATCTACTGGGTCTGACTTGGTACCAACCCGGTTCTCACTTGAACTTTACTTGATCTTCTTTTTGTCCTAAACTGGTTCTTGCGTCTTCCTCAATTGTGCCTAAATTTGTTCTCATTTTGTCCGAAACAGATTCTTACTGCGTCCAAACTGTTTTCACTTGCTCCTTAATTAGTCCGAAACTGATTATCTGTTAGTCCACACTTGGTCCTAATTCTTGCGAACTGGTTCTGACGTGGTCCTAAACTGGTTTTAACTTATACCTTGCTCGGACTTAAATTGATTCTTACTTGGTCCTCACTTGATCGCCAAATGTTTCTCACTTGGCTTGAAACCGGTTTGGAATTCTGTTCTTGACGTTCAAACAATTCTGTCATTTAACTACACAGAATGTCCATCGCGCATCATTTCCTGTCTTTTTGTGTTCCCCTCGGCCCTGATGTTGACCACCTTCATCCCATCACTCGCTTGACAGACGGTGATTCGACTTTGCCAAAGTAAAAGTGTCCATTTGTCAGTTCTTTGACAAGTTTGTCACGCTTCTCAAAGATAATTACGGCATCTGGGGAAATGATCGCCACGTTGCGATTCCGAGGAGATAATTGCAGTGCTGCGTATTGCGTGGGAGCACAAATTAGACGCACCGATGACACTAACAACCCTTCTGCATGTTCACCCCGCGAGTTCGTGTGCTAGGACAAATTTCCCCTGATGGTGGCAAATGAAAAAAACAAAATGATTTTTATGTGTTGTCTTATTACAACCAGCTCAGACATGAATAGATGTGTTTAAAAAAATAAAAAAACATGAATGGATCCTTCACAAGGGAGCTCACGCCTACCTTTGCAGGTACGGAGGCAGGTTGTGATTTAGGTTGATGGACGACTAATCAGCAAATCAATTAGGCCTTGACCCAGAAAGTGAGACAAAAGGAGAGGAAATTCCATTCTTCCTTTCTCTCCTCTGGCTCGTGCCTGTCTCCGCTCGGACCCTCTGGTGCCGCTGATGGCTCCAAAAGAATCCTCTTGGCTCCGGAACCTATAGTTGCTTTTTTAATGGATCTATCTATCAAAATGTGTAGCATGAAAAAAAAAAAAAAAAAACTGTGCACAAAAGACTGCTTGATGGACACGGTTCTTGTTTCAAGCAATATTGCATCAACATTTTACATAAATGCACGGAGACTTACTTTAACTTAAATGATTGGCGTTTAAGATATTGCAGTTATTTACTTACCGTACTTTTTTTGCTAGATTTTGAACCATGCGGCTAATACGGGGAAATGCGGCTTTCTTTCAGAAAATACGCTAAATAAATCGTGATTTTTTTTATCCCCCCCCCCCCCTCTTGGGTCTGTTCTGTTTTAATGAGCAAAGTTGTTGCCGTGGTAAAAGGCACTGTTTTAAGAATCTATTTATGTACCTTTTTGTGCATTCACAGTACAAAATCATCCTGTGCATGCAGTAAACAACTCTTTTTTTTTTCAACATAGAAAACGACGGCTTATATACAGGTGCGCCTTATAGTCCCGAAATTACGGTATTTGGAGAAATCAAACTCAGCAGGGTTTTGCATACAAGGACAAAGTCGGAATGTCCGGTCTTCTGATGTGCCAATTTTGCGTAAACTCTGCGTGAAACATAACCGATATGTGCTGTAGAAACTTTGGGAGAACCTTGTTCACCTGGAGAACGGGAATGTGCCCCCCCTCGTCTTCTTCCCCCCTTCCTCGCGCGTCTTTCAACCCTCAGCTATGCCGGCCGACATCTGTGAGGAACACAGCTTCCGTTGACAGCAGGCATGCTTCTCATGCCCCGTAGACCCCCCCCCCCCCCCCCTGTACAGGAGACCCCCTGAACCGAGCCCCTCTCTCTATCCAGTGCAATCAAAGAAAGCTTCATTATCTGCTGACTAATTTGCCTCCTGCCCCCGAGATGACTCGCAGGTAATGGCAGGGCAGGTTGGCCTCTTGAGAAGCTGACAATGGGGCTCTCTCAGGGGCCCGGAGCACCCGTCCCCCTCCTCCCGATTCCTCAACCTCGAGGAAAGAAAAAAAATCTCGGCATCGGGAAGCGAGCCAGCAAGGTTTGAATGCGTGGATCGGGAGCCGCGCCGTCGTGCCTCTCAAATGAAATTAGCCGGCAGACAAAGGCGAGACCTGCGGAGCTGACACTTCCTTTGAGAGTTTGTCAGCAGCTTTGCGCCACAGCCACCATTTCCATCAGTCGCAAAAAAGAAAAATTGCTCCAGAGGGATGCGACAATGGCAGGGACGATCTTTTTCACGCTGCTGGAAAAAAAATGGGGATGAGATTTTGGGATTTGGCTGCTTTACTCCGGGAGTTGAGTGATGATATGTCTGACAAAGTGGGAAGGACGAGTTATTTACAAGTGAAAATCACTCGGGACTGAGAGACACATCACGGGGAAAATAATAAAAGAAACACTTCAGTACGTCACTTTTGCTTCGTCTGTGATCTACTTTTGGATTTGTGTTCTCTGCTAAAAAAAAAAAAATGGCTTCAGGTTAAGGAGGTTTCTGGTTGAAGGTTTTGGTTTTCGGTTGGAGCTAGGGAGGTGGGGTTTAAAAGTTCATGGACAAGGGTCAGGGTTCAGTTTAGGAGGTTGGGATATAGGTTTGGGTTCAGACTAAAGTTTAGAGGTGGTCGTTGGGTTAGAGGTTAGGGTTCAAGGTTAGAGGGAGGTTTAAATTTTGGGGCCACGGCTTTAGGGTTTATGATTTGGGTCAGAGGTTCAGCTTTCAAGTTAGAGCTTTGGGGGCGACGGTTTTCTTGTCAGTTTTTCGTTGTCTCGGTCAGTCGGTCGGCCGATTTGTCAAAACTTTATCCGTTTGATTGATGACATCACCAGAGTTGTCCTCGTCCTCCGATCTAAATGTTGTTCAGCGAGCACAACACTGTAAAGCAAATGTGGGGTGTCAGTTCAGCGACATTGAACACGTGACGACAGGAGGTGTCGACATCCTCTTTGGGCGCGTCAGTCACTCTTTGGCTGCCGATGTGACACTGAGCTTTCACATGAGTCACTACACAGCCACGTCACTTCATTCAAATGGCGGCGTTTAACCCGGGATGACACGCCATTCACACTCCACCCCACCTCTCAGGCGCAGCGCAAACAAAGACACGCATTAAATCCCTCGTGACGCTCACAATTTCTTCTTCAGTCCTTTAGGGAACACTCAAGAGTCTCTTTTGAAATGGCTGTTTATGATCTGACAAACGAAACGCGGCAATTTCTTGGAGTCGGAAAAGCCCCGGACACCGGTTTTATCGAGGGACATGAAATCGGGTTAACATTTATTGTATCACAGGACACACAACTTAAGGAGCCATGCCCAAAATGTAAGAGGAAGTCGGCCATTTTGGTTTGAAGCAAACATTTCTGGAAATTCTGTGGCCGAATGAAGCCCAATCGGAAGCAGGTTTGCAAGGTCTCATGGGCCCAACCCTGAACTTGAACCGGAAGTCGGCCATTTTGTTTTCAAATCAGCCATTTTGCCTTCATTCGCATACCCAGGAATGTCTGGAAAAAATCGAATCGTTTCTTCTTAAAGTCGGTAAACTTAGCACAAACTTCCTAGTTTTTCTGCTTGTGGAGCTTATTCAACGAAGTCACAAATACAGTTTGGACCTCCAACCTCTTAATGAATATGACCTCAGAGTCCTTCCCACAATTCCCGAGACTCTCATTCTCCCCTAAAAAAAAAGAAGTGTTTAATCATTCCAAGGACTCTGGGGTGAGCTCCAACTCCAATCAATGAACCCCATCTACGAGGGAGCCCGTAACCGTGGTGACGCTGTTGCCAAGACAGTTGTGCTTGGCAAGCGCCTGATTCACCATGGAGATGAATCCCGAACACTCCACCCCTTCATGCCATGTGGCGGCTTCAACTTGCACAAGATTTCCCATAAACACCCAAAATCTAAATTATATTTCTCAAACTCTTGCCAATTTGAACAAAATGGTTTAATTTTCTGTCTCTTTTTGAACATTACGCCTTGAGACTTTTTGGTGTCATTTTGGATTATTGTTTGACGGTGTACAGGCAAACGTTTAATGGAACTGAGTTTCTTGAGAACATTTTTCAGTCCTTTCTGCTTAATTTGTGTCGTTTTGCAGTAACCATCCCCTGTAAAGTTGACAACAAACTTCATTTCTTCTTTGTCGCCCCCCCGAAGACCACCTGTTCACCGAAAGCTTGGCTGCGACCATTTTGTTCTGAGAAGTAGCTTTTCCGTGTTTACCCCACAGAGGACTCCTGCTGAAAAGCCCCCCCCCCCAAGAGAGCTTTAAAAAAAAAAAGGGAAGAGCATCTTTTTCCAGCGCTTTTCTCATTGATGAAATGTTTCCTCTTCCTCTTCAATTATTCACAACGTTTTCATTGGAGAAGTCCCAGCGGTGCCCCGGTGAGATTTGCATCTTGATTTATTTGTTATATATCCTTTCTAGCGCTAAATTCTTTATTCCTCTCCGGCGGTGCCAACCATGCATCTTTCATGGGGGCAAACACACCCACATTACACCTTGGCTCTTGTAGGCCGGATGAAAAATGCATTCGGTCATTAATTTCTTTTCTCTCGACTCGCATTTTTTTTTTTTTTGTCAGCAGTGACACTTTTCTGCTTTTCAGACGTTTGGGTGTGACCTGGAAAATGTAGCCCGGGATGAGTGAGTGACACAATTAGGTGAAGATGACGCTAGCCACGGGGCAAGACGCATTTATTTATCAAGCACATTTCTGCCAATGTCATATAAAGTGGAATTTGATATTCCTGCAAAATGGTGACTCCTCCACCACAAACGGTAAACCAAGGGATGAAAACGGTATGTCAAAATTTGTGTTCACTAAAAAGATTGTTTGGAATTCTTTTGCAAAAGAGAGAGACTGTAATGAGGGTGTATGTGTCTATATTTATATATATATATATTTATATTTATTTTTTATTTTAAATTTATTTTTTTATTTTTTATTTTTTATTTATTTATTTTTTTTAATTAATTTTTTTATTTGTAATTTATTTTTAATTTATTTGTTTTTTATTTTTAAAAAAAATAATTTATTTTTTGTAAAAAAAAACGTAAAATCCTGAATGAATGAAAGGTCTTTAATTTGCATAGTCACCATACAAAAAGCTTTGTAAAGTTGTAGAGTGAGCCTCCTTAAACTTGCAGATATAAAAGTACCAAATTAACTTTTAATACGAGACGTTAAAACATTCCCCAAGCTTATGTTGTGATCCATCTTTACTCCTTGGACAAGCAATACACAACTTGAACGAAAACAGGATGTGCAAATCTGACTAAATGAAATTCAAGCTGAGGTCTTTAAAATCTTAAATTTGGGTTTTCGGTACCTTGTCATTGATTGGCACGCGTGTATGATGTAAAGTCAACCACTCGTGTGATGAAACCCATGTCAAGCATATGGGAGCTAACCAGTCGGGGTTAGTGCAAGAAGCTGATATAGTCATCGAAATCTGAGAGCTCACCATGTTTGTTAATGGGCCTTCAACTTGTATTCAAAGAGCTCGTTATTCACATCGATGGACAGTTTAGCGCCTTAAAACTAACATGCAGGAGGAAGCCGAACTCCCCAGCCGAGACTCGGATTGGAAATTTCCGAGCTGTGCGGCGAGGCCACCGTTTTGACCCACTATACTGTATATGATATTATTTTTAAAATAAGGGGGCCTTGTTGTGGCAGACCTCAAGGATTATTTCTTTCTTTCTTTTGTTCGGTTGACAGACAAAATCCAGCAAAGGAGACGAGCGGGTGACAAAGCTTTGAACCGGCGTCACGCAGTCAACACTTGAGCCGCAGGATGAGATAAACATGTTTGCCATGGCGTACATTTTATCCCTGCGTCTATGCCTTTCTCTCTCTCTCTCGCTCGCCCTCACCGGAGTTTGCCGTTCTCGACGGACTAATTCTCTCTCAATTATCTGCCCCCTCCTTTTGCCAATTTCTCTGGATTTCTTTTCCACGCCCCCCCCCCCGAGTCAGTGCGCGGTGTAGAAGGCAGATCGGGATGCGAGAATGCGGCGGAAAGCCTCAGAATCTCCATCTGTGTGGCCAAATTGGGGATGAACAAGGGATGGAAAGAGGGCAGAATGATGGAGTGCGTATTAAATATACAACAGACTGCAGAGAACATGTTGTGGGGAGATTTCTTTTTTTTTTTTTTTTTTTTTTTGCATTATCTTGGTGCATCAAGGCTCTTTTTTTGTGCTGCTATTGCTATTTTTTTGGTCTCTTTGTTTTTTTTATAGGGCAATGAGTGAATTAAAAAATAAAGCTAAACATTTTATATTAAAGAAAAAATTAAATAAAAACTAGAAATTATAGTAGTATCTGTAAAGACATTGTTCTGGTCGTACATTTTTTGGAATATTTCTATGCAAAAAAAAAATGAATTGGCATGGTTATTAAGTTTTTATATTGCACTTTGTTAAATATTCAGAATCCTAGTGGCAGACTATGTTGAATTCTTGCAAAATTGACCTATATTTTGGCAAAATATATATTTTTCAAATTCTGGAAAAATATCATTTTTATGTGGCAAAATATACAAAGATTTTGTTGTAAAATATAAAATAAATTTGTGGCAAAATATTTTTTGGAGCAAAATAAAAATTGCAAAATTTATATTTTTTCTGGCATTATAGCCAATCTTCATATGGCAAAATGTTTTTTCTTATATTTTCTAACAGGAAAATATAATTGTCCACCACACTTGTGCTGTTTTTACTGCAGAGATGCCATGTTTGTTTTAATGTATTTTTTTACTGCCGGCTTTCTGAACCCAAGTTATTGAATATCGGTTCAATACTTTGTATATAATTTTTAAACCACCTCAAGGATTGCACGTAGGTACGGCAACGTCGCTCGCATTGCTGGAAATAATCCCCAAGCTGTTTCTTAACCTTTCCTCCTTCCTCTGTGGCATCACATCATTTCTTTTATCACTTTGTCTTATTTTTTGGAATCGCGCTGCAGTTTCCTCTCAAAGTGGAAAGTCTCTCCGGATACATGTCCTGTCCTCATGACAGCTCGCTAACGCATCCCCACATCTCGGTCGTGTTTGTCGTCTGATTCACACATCGGCCGAGAAGCCGCCGGAAGGAAATCGGATGGTAAAACATCGTGAAAACATCATGGGATGAGGGAGTTGGCGAGCGAGGGGCTATGTGGGTCACGTATGCGTGTCCGGATCACTTTTTTTTCAGATTCGAGGCGTAGTGGGTTTCTGTCACGAAATACTTTACAGTGTGTGGGTGTGTGTGTGTGTGTGTCGGGAGGGGGGGTCGCTAGGTAAGCCTGACTTGAAAAGCGTGTCTCTCTATTTTTAATTCATGCTGTACCACCTGGCTAATGGTGTTTTTGGATCCACCCCCTCTCAGAACAGAACTTGCTTGGGATAATCAGACCTCCACCAAATGCGTCCAAATTATTCATGGCCATCCACATTATGCGCCGCTGATCGCGATATTGGAATATTCAAGCAAACGGGGGGGTGATGTCAGGTGGCATTAGGGCGCTCCGGTGATGACACAAACAGCTCACGTTGGGATGATTTATAGAAAAACATGCTTGTTTCTTACTATCCTCAGGTGGAAAATGTGATGGAAATTTTGTTTATAGACAGCAAAGATTATTGCGATATTGCTTCAAGAAATTCCCCGATGCACTTTTTGCACATGAAAAAAAAAATCGGATACAGCAACAAATTACGTTAATATTACTGCATGATTGACAACAAGAAATCGCATTTTGAGGATGTACAATGTAATATACCCCATTTTCACCGTAATCTTTGAATTCATGGTAATTTTCTCGAAATAGAAGTAGTACAGATCTTTGTAGCAAAATATAATTTTTGTGGCATAGAATACAGATTTTTTTTTTTGTAGCGGTGGAATGGTATACTGAATCGTTTGCGGCAAAATTGGCAAAATTTTTGTGCTCCCCCTTAAATGTGCCAAAATTCACATTTTCAAAGTAGGTATTTTTTCATAACAAAATATCCAAAATTTACAGTGTCTAAAATCTAAAATATGTGGCGAAATATAAAGACAACTATGTAAAAAAAATTTTTTTTTTAAAATGTGGTAAAATATTTTTGTGGCAAAAAAAAAAAAAAAAGGCAAAATATGAAACTAAATCCTGCACTTTACTTTAACTCAATTCCCTCGGGGCACAATCACAAAGAATTCTCAACTTTCACTTTTTGCGCCCATTCCTAACAATGTCTGTGACACGACGATGAGGCCGTCACAATTAAAATCCAAAGTTGCACTTTGCCTCAACGTTGACAGTGACATGTGGGCTAATCCTCTTAGCTTACACTGTAAAGCTTTGTTGGTAAATAGTGAATCAAGTTTGTTGGAATGTCTTGGGCTTGACAATACGACATTTGCGCGTGCATCCCATGGAAGAACGCTCGCAAAAGTTAAAGCCTTGTTAAAAGCTGCTCTCTCTGCCAACTTTGCGAGACTCCAACCGTGTAAGATTTGCATGCGCGCTGTCGTTGAAGTACACTTAACAGCTGTGATAAGCGCTTTGGCAGACTTGGACTCATCATTTTATCTTGAAATCAGATTCATTTTACACTCTCAGGCGGTATTAATCAAGATAAACATCGCTGATGAGCTTTCCAATAAAATACTCAGAAGAGTTTTCAACAAAGCACCGATTTGTCTTTTTACTCATAAATTTTGTGTGTAGCATTTTGTATTGTAGTTTAATTTAGAAAAATGAAATTTGGTAGGCGTGTCTATCACGAGTAAAACCACAAAAAAGTCACAAAAAGTCATGTCGGAAAAGAAAAAGGAAGTCCGGCCTTTCGCAATTATTTTGGTCGTTTTTACTGGTCCAAACTAATTTATTTGGAACAATGCAGCCCATGGGGCCAATTTTATTTTGCAACCTGACATTTTTTTGTTTTTTTTGTTTGTACTGTGAATCCACATAAAGGTACATAAACCGATTCTTAAAACAGTGCCTTTAAACACAGCGACTACTTTGCAAATCAAAACAGAACAGACCCTAGAGAGAAAAAAAAAAAATCAAGATTGATTTAGTGTATTTTCTGAACTGTAGAGCGCCCCTAGTGGTGAAAGAAAAATCCACAGAAAAGTTGCACCGTTGTATTTGCTGCATGGTTAAAAATCTAGCAAAAAATTAGCGGCTTACAGTCCGGAAAATACGGCAACTTGAATTCAGCCCCCAAAGCCATTTCATCTTAGCAACATGAAAATTGAAAGCCCAAAAATACACTTAAACGTCTGTGTCGTTTCCTGAGCTCCTTCAACGTTCAACTTGTCCAAGACATTTCGTCCAATTAAATTAAATGAGACAGAATTGTGACGTCAAATTACAGAACATTTTTTTTTTTTTTTGATGACTCGGCATTAAACACAAAGTTAACAACCTCACAATCAGGACACACCGAGGTCCAGACAGCCACAACCGAAACGGGTCCGTTGTCCATTTACTTTTCCATAAGACCACTCTTATCAATAATTCAGAACGAGGTCATGCGGCTCAACGGCGCTTAATGCTCTCATGTTATGTTAAAGCCAAGCGATCGATGAGCGCCGGATGACATCACAGCCTTGTTTTCTAATCGCCGTGACATCACTGGAGGACCGTTTCCCATCCCCTCGCATTAATGAGAAGAGATTACGGCTTTTCACAGTCGAATGGCGCGATTTAAAAAATGCGGAAGAGGAAGCTTATGGAGGCAAACACGTCTTTCCAGGAAGGCCTTTCGTCTTCTATTCTTCTTCTCTCCCTTCTTGTTGATCCATTATTTAGCACAATTAGCGTGTTGCCGGGCTATTTTTACAAGCATCTATAAGGTGGACTGAATGTACACAACAATGCGCATTTCGCCGCTGGGTGATTTATTTGGCACATTAATGCGCTGTCGGACGCTATCGACGTTGCTTTTATAGCTTCGCTTATTGTGTGGGGCTTTCGCTGCGGAAGCATCGTTATCGTCAAAAGCACGGACAAATTCATTGGATCTTCGGACTCCTCATCCCCCCATTTGAAACATTTCGCCGATGAATACGAAATTGGGTAGACATGTCTAGCGTCACGGAGATGCGTGAAAAAGTTTCAAGTATCCAGAAAATTGGAGTTTTGGCTTAAAATGTTCAAAAGTGTTTTTGAATAGACGGGAATTTTCCAGAAAATGTTTTTCGGTAGGGCGGCACGGTGGATGACTGGTTAGTGCAGAAGTCGTTGGTTCCATTTTGACTCCAGCCTTCCTGTGTGGAGTTTGCATGTTCTCCCCGTGCTTGCGTGGGTTTTCTCCGGGTATTCCGGTTTTCTCCCACATTCCAAAAACATGCGTGGCAGGTGGGTTGGACACTTGAAATTGCCCCCAGGTGTGAGTGTGAGCGTGGAAGGTTGTTTATCGTTGCGTGCCCTGTGATTGGCTGGCAACCCGTTCAGGGTGTCCCCCGCCTACTGCCCGAAGACAGCTGGGATAGGCTCCCGCAACCCTCGTGAGGAGAAGCGGTACAGATAATAGATGGATGGATAGCTTTTCATTGCTTGCCGTCTCTGTTGACTGCCGTGACTTGTGAAATGAAAACGCCCACATCTGGAAGAAAACGGCTTTCAAACAGCTGTCCAACTGTAATGACCACTACGCATGAAAGGGTTAAGTCTCCTCCCCTGCCTCGGAATATGTCCTCCCCCACGGGGAGCCCTGGAGCCTTTGATCCGGCTATGCGCACCCCCAGAATGCACCCCGGTTATAAGGCGGCATAAGGGGGGGGGGGGTCAGAGGTAAGGCTGCTGGAGATGAGAGGCAAAGAATGAAAGAGAAAAAAGGCGGCGTGGGGGTCTTGTAAAGATCAACTCGGGTTGTGGGGTAAGTGGAAGGGGGTGGGCTAATGAAGCTTCTAATACCCCCTTACCACTCCTACACACACACACACACACACACACACACACCCACACACACACACACTTTAGTAGCCTAATTACCTGCCTGATTAGCGGCGATGACGGCACCTGCAAGGAGAGGTCAAAGTGCACATGCACGAGGTGCCAAGCATGACGCTAACGAAGCCCTCATGCTAATAGAAGCTAATCACGCCGCGCGTTAGCACCGTGCTAATATGAGCCAGAGAAGATCACAAAACCGGCCCTTTTTTTTTTTTTTTCATCTTGAAAGTAGCGCTCCGCCGCCGGCCGGGATTGCTTCACAAAACGGCTATCGGAGCGGCGGACCATATCACATGACACGCCGGTTCGTGCGCCGCAGTTTTAATCAGCCTCATTTGCATCGGCCAATGGGAAAGCCCCAATAATCGGGGTGCAGGCATCCGCCGCTTGAGTTTAAGGGTTCAATTGTTAAATTACAAAGTCAAGGTGCCGCTGTACTTTGTCTTTTTTTTTTTTTTGTTTCCACATCTTTACATCTGCGTCGCGTCTATTGTGCATCAAACACATAAAGATGTGCTTCGGGGTATAACAGGAAGCGCAAGATTCTAATCCAGCGTATGAAAGCACATCTCGGTGAGCGGCACGCTCCTCTATCTCATCAAATCAACGCTCACTCCGATAAAACGGCACTCTGATAAAAGTGCGTGCGCGTTTTCGTGTGTAATCCTCACTTCAAGAGCGGGGGGGGGGAGAAAGCAAACAGTGCCTGAGGCCCCACTAGAAATGGGGGGGGCAACTTTTAAAGAGGGGAAGCCAAGCGAACATCATTGGGGACGGGGGGGGGGTCAAAACATTAGGGTCACCCGTGTGCACATCCAACGCAAAGATTCTGCTCGATTGGAATTCCTTTTGTGCCGACGTGACTCATGATGTCAAATTCAACCAGTACAGTTGACCCTTGCGCAATGTTCGAACCAAAGTGAAGGTACGCCCCCCTCGCCCCTTCAGTCTTTAATCCCCCTAATGAGGAAAATAAGCACCCCCGAGCCCGCCTCGCTCCCACCTACGCTTGCATTCTTTTTAATGAGGTTGGCATCCGCGCTTTCTTAAAGCCATTTTGTTAGTTTGCTTGTGGTGGATTTGTGCGAGTGGCGTGACGTGTATTCAAGATGACAGAGGCATCCAAAACAACAAAGTGCTCTCTTGAGGCTGACAATATCCTCCATGTCTCTTTCTGTGTGTGTGTCCATGAACACCATATAAGTGTTTGTGTGTGTGTGTGTGTGTGGGGGGGGGGGATTACAGTGCAAGGCAGTGGGGTTGACAGGCGCAAATGCTGATACGCTGTGGCGGCGGGAGCACATCCGAGAGCGCATCGGCGGCATCCAACTGGGAGCAAAAATGCTATTCATTGGTCTTAAACGGCCTGAGACGGACAGAGGGACGTGTTGCCACCGCTGGTGTCATGTTGCATTATGACCTGACTGCAAGGAAGACCACAAAGGAGGGCGAGGAGTCACATGCTGACTGGGCAGAAAAAAAAAAAAAAAAGTGTGAAAGAAACTTATGCATATTTACAAACCTGGTTTGTGTTGTGTTGTAAAATATCATCTCAAATCTTACACAGCGAGCGTTATTGTGAAAATGTCGACACAAAATGTAACAAAATATAATGCAGGGGACATTTGACAAATCGTCAATTACTAAATAATCCCAACTGTTATTGAACGCATCGAACCAATTTGTCCATCCGGCAATGTGCACGATTTCAAAGAAAGTGAATTGAAGCATTTAGTCAACAGGGGGCGCTGCAGTGCATTCCTGTCATCTTTGAACTAGCTTGGCATGATGTGGGTCACACTGACCCTTTTTTTTTTTTTTAATTAAACAAAAAAATGGTGTTAATAATAACAATTTAAAAAATAAGAATAATAAAGTAATTATGTACTTGGCCTTTTCCTCTTTGTATTATATAATTTAAATTTACATCGTATTAAATATGTTGATCGGGCTGTAACACATGTGCTAAAAATTTTAATTTATGGGATTTTCCAATATTCACCCCCAAAAAAAATCTAAATAATATTGTCGTTATAGTCAAACTTACAGCAGGTCACGATGACACAAAAAATATTATTTAACATGATTTTTTTTGTTATGAACACCTCGGAGTATAAAACGTTCTTATGACGTCCTATTTTCTATTCTCTTCATATCGTAGCACTTTTTTGGGCTTCCTGAACGTGTTTTTGTGGATGGCGTTGCTATGGCAATAGTAGTGCTGTCACAAAACCTTTTTTTTTCAGCCATTATGATGCTGTATGTGGAATAGTCAATCACTATTTCTGGTGAGTTTGCGGTATTTTATTGCTTTTGTGGTTTGCCGAGGTTGGGGAGCAAACAAAAAGCCAAAGTACAAAACAACGGCATCAGGGTAAAAACAAAAGCCGGCGTTTATCGGATTGTGTGGCTTTGAGTGGCAGACATTGTGACGAAGAACAGCTGCGCCACCTTAAAAAAAAAAAAAGACGAGACTGCACAAGGTCCTCCATTGTCAGTCCACACCTGTAGTCTTCATTATGTTGTTTGTTTTGAACAAGTCAAGGGATTTTTTTTCCAGATGTACATTGTTTTGCCAATTTTTCATCAAACACTTTAAGAATGCCATGAATCATTTGTCAGGGTGTCTTTAGATTTTCTAGAATTCAAGCATTGATTAACTTTAAAAAAAAAAAAAAAAAAGACAGATCCTTAATTATGTCTTTTAAATGCCACATTCGTGTCCAATTTTGTTCATTTTTTTTTTCGTTTATACTATAGAGGAGCCCGATTTTTTTTTTTTTTTTTTTTTTTATCGTTTGCGTCATAAAATATTACTGCCCGCGTGAAAAATGACTTCAAATATTATTTTATTATATTGCCCACGCTTGGTGGTTCGTTTTAATAGAGGAGAGGTTTTAAATTTAATGAAAGAAAAATGAAAAAGTCGTCCTTAAGCCTTCAGAAAAGCTCATGTAAAAATATGAACGCAAAAAACTGTTGCATTACATTCCCGTATCAAGCCATTTGCGCCCATTCTTGGTCGTCACATTCAAGTGACATTTTTCATGGCTTTAAAAATTCCGAAATTTTAACATGCTGATTAGCTACTTTAGAAAATTCTAAAACTCTTATCAGATATTTAGCAATTGGAGAGCTCTTAAATTTCATGGCAATATTTTGTAAAATGTTCAGTTTATTAAGGGGACATCTTTTTTCATTTCAACAGGAAGCACTTAAAAACAAATAACAAAATAAAATAAAACAATTTCATTTAATTAGTTTATTAATAGGGAGTTGCTTTATTTTTACAAATGCATTATTAAAATGTTGCTCAATATTATACATTTGCTATAATTCCTCCATCCAGAAACCCCCAAAATTCTACATGGACAAAAAAAAAAAATCCAAATGTTGCCTTCCGTGGCGCGCCTCCCCGCCGTTTCCCTCGTCTAACGTTAGCATCTCGGGCGCGCTCGCAGCTGTGCTAACATCTGTGCACCTGTGTTCTCCATTCGCCCCGCTCCCTCCAATAAGCCGCCGGTGCCATGACGGGTATGAATAAAGGACGGAACAATCTGGAGCCCCGGCTTGTGCAAGCTGCCGCCAGGACGTGGCACCGCTCAATAAACCATGAGGCCGCGTTCACTTTTTAAATCAAATTCCATCGATGGACTTCTTGGTGAGGTTTTGGGAGGCCTGCGTTATCTGGACTGTTTGGTTTTATGTTATTTCAAATTTCGTGGAGCAGAGCCAATCTTGAAACGCTATGCCTAAATCCAACGCCATGTGCTTCTCAATCTGTCCATTATCCTTGATTAAAATGTAATATTTTGAAAATTCTACCGCTAAGCACAGGGGTGGGCAAACTTTTTGATTGGCGGGCCACAATGGGTTCGAAAATTTGGCAGAGGGGCCGGACCAGGTGCAGATGGATGGAGTGTTTTGGTAACCTCACCTCATCGGCGAAAAAAAATATATTTAATTTTGAATGAAAATGAACAAAAGCATTACAATAAAATATGTGTCTTTGACACACCACCGTATTTAGAAAAAAAACATTCACAAAGTTTATTCATTTAATTTTTTTTCAAGTTTGGCGGGCCGGATTGAAACATTTAACGGGCCGCAAGTGGCCCCCGGGCCGTAGTTTGCCCACGCCTGAGGCTTAGCATCTTGAAATTTGACTGGCATATCTATCATGATTATACCAACCAAAAAAGCTTTAAAAAAAAAAAAACAACAACACATTTCTCATTTTGGTTCGAAGAGACCATTTTTACGGTCCTTTTGACCATTTCCAGGGATCATTCAAAGCCTAATTTGGTCTCTGGAATATTTTTAAAATTCTGACCCTGATGCCAATTTCACTTAGCAACAAGAATAAACAAGTTCAAGCCTTGGTGGAGTTCGATAGTGTTTGCAATTATAGCTTGCTGGATTTTTATTGCGACATTAACGCTATTAGTGCCAAAGAAAAGTGGTTATTTGTGTGTGTCGGGAGAGACGTTTGGACAATTGGGCTGGCACTGGTGCTCGCCAGCGTGTGTGGGCGGGGCCACGTTAATATGGTGCGAGGCCGCTAATGGCTTTATGATTGGATAATTAGAGGTAGGTGGGTAATTAGCGGTGAGTTGTGTGTGCGCGTTTGGCCCGGCCCGGCCCGTACTGTAGTGAGTGGGAACAGGATGACTCCCTGCTGGCTGCTCAAGGGTGTTTATGTGCGTGTGAAGGGGCCTGTGTGTGTGTGCGTGTTCGTATGTGTGCACGTGTGTGTACACATCCAATAGCTTGCTCAATGAAAAATTTTGGACTCCGGATATAGTAAAAAAAAAAAAAAAAAAGGAAAGTTATGTCCATCGAATAGGTTTGTTCAGATATTTATTCCTAATTTGGGCAATAAAATTGTCTTTTAGTCTTGCAATATGATTTCACTCAAATTGAGTTGCGATTCACTTCAATTAGGATACAATGTGATACGATTTAATATGATGCGGGAAAATATAATGCAGTGCAATACAAGATGATTGACTGAAATTATGTGATCTGATTAATAGCAATTATGATCTGACGTTACAGAATGTGAAACAATTCAAGACAAGACGGTCAACTTGATTACGATTCAATGTGATACAACCGGATAAGTGAGTCAATACCTTGAAGACGGAATTTATATGAATGCGATGCTATGATGCAAGTCGACATTAGCGGTTCCGTGTTCACACTTTCAACCATTTGAGCGTATGCCTTAAAAAAAAAAAATAAATAAATAAAAATCAGCATTAAACGACTCACTGCCGCTAATGACGTCTGCCCTCCCTTTGCGCCCTCGTCCGGTGTCTCCAGACATCATTAAAAGGCGATGCTGTAGCCGCGGGCTTCCTGTGAAACCCTCCTCCAAACTGTACACGTTATCCATAATTCAGCCCCCCTCTCCCGCCTGAATTATTCACGCAAATAGCGGTGCAAATAATGGACTTCACAGAATCTTACTCACACATCAAACTATTTAAATGTTGATTTGAATTTTTGAGGCGCTTTGATGCGGTTCCGAGCGAGCGAGTGGGGGGCGGGGGTGCTAAGTAAGTAGGTACCACGTGTCGCCCCATTTTGGCCCGATCACATTTGGGAGGTAAATGAAGACATTAAAGGGGACATAGACTAGGCAGACGAGTGACCCGTTCCTCTTGGGCCAAAACAGCAATAAACCGCGCGCTGCCCAGAGCCGCCATCCTCAAGGCGGGAACAACAACCGTCAAGCTGGGGAAGCCGGGATGCTTCACTTTGGAAAAAAAAAGTATCTTTGACGTCTTTAGCCGTCAATGGCAGTAAATGAGTTCAAATAATAAATAATAAGCAATTGCAAAAATTAATACAAACAATAAATAGCGATAAAATAGCGATAAGCTTGCGATAAAATATAAAAGTAGATGAATATGAAAAACAAACCTTTTATCGTTAGGTGGTGGCCATTTTGCAACTTGCCATCGACTGCAAATGACATCACACTCCCTATAAGGGCTCGGGTAGCGACCAATCGCGGCTCACCTGTTATCTGGGTTTGGTCATGTAACATTTGCAAGGTGACTCCTTTGGTACTGTGATGTCATCTTCAGTCCATAGCAAGCGGCAAAATGGCCGCCACCTGAGATGAATATTTTTGCAATCACATTATCACATCGTCGTACGGGACTCTCCATCGACGCGATCCATAAAAAAATGTTAGTTCCACATTTCAGTGTCGAGGCTAGCGGCACAGCTCACCATTTCCGGCAGGCTCACGCGAGGTTTCCCCTCATGTTGAAGAGGTACAGGAGGCTAAATGTAGCCGTGGCCTTGACTTGATACCGTATCAGCAAAAGGCCGAATTAACGCGCGTTGCTTACTTACCATATCGTGAATCATTTACTCCCCTCGGAGTGCGGGAAGGCCATGCAAGTTTTATGGCGGGAAAAAGAATCAGAATTCCCGGGATAGCGGCGCACGGGTGGCTCATGCATAAGTCAAGCATACGCTACATGCTAGCACTATAACCTTGCTGGGGGATTTTGCTGCCGGCGTGTGAGAGTGCATCACTCAGAGCTTTTCATACGCCGTCTTGCGCGAGGACGCACCGGAGAATATCTGTGGCTCCAATACCGTGTTGGGAAGTCAAATATTTTATTGTACTTAAGTAGATTGGTTTCATACTAATTTAACATTTTACTTTTACTCCTGATTTTCCTACGGTGGTATCTTGATTTATCCTCATATATCAAATCAATGTCCCCCATTGAAATGTCTTGAAATTAAATTAATCGGTTCCAGATTCTCATAAAAAGGCATTTTTTGTGTTTTTTAACAAAGCAAAATAGAACTGAAATAAAGAAAATGGAATGTAAAAGAACTACTCGCTCATACATTAGTACATTTGTGTGTTGATGTGTGCCTTGAAGGGGTGTGGCCTAGTATGAGACAAGTGACACCTGCAGTTGGTTATTTGTATGTCGAACGGCACGGCATGTTAAGACTGATGGGATTTTTTTTTTTTTTTTCGAGGCTGATGCCGATTACAATATTTGGCTGTATAAACAAAACAGTTAGCAAACGATTATTCGAAAATATATATAATGAATAAAATAACTTATATTTTGGTCTGCGTGTGTGCGGTGAGTGATTGGCGCTAGTTGACGTAATGAAGCGTGAAGGGATGTTTGAATGTCATTATCGTTGTATTATGTTAAAAAAAAAAAGTCAAAAAATTGGCAGGGTTTTGCCCAATTTGTAATCCGGTCCGATTAAGTCATCCAGCCAATTAATTGGTCTGCCCTCCTCAAGATTTTTTTCTACAAAGTTGGGTCAAATTGACCCAAATAGTGGATCAGTCCAGTTTTGATCCAAAATTGTTCCTTTGAACCCATCTGTGTGTTGCAACCGTGAAGTGCAACAAGCCCATTTTGTCCTAATTATCAAACGTATCACTCTTTAGTTCTAAATATTTTTTGAACACAAGTATCGGTACTTGTACTGAAGTACAGAGTGGGAGTACGTCTGCCACCTCTGGTCATACACACAAACTCACTCCTGCTTATTCCCTGTATTGCGCCATGCTCAAGGCTTGCCTCTCGTCTTCTTCCTGCCTTTGATGCAACACACACACACCCACACACACATACGGGCACTGCGGGTGCTACACACGCGACGCGACGAAAGCATCTGAGTATCATGTGAATCCAGCACTTTAGCTTCACGGCTGATCCCAGCTCAAATGGGCAAACTCTGGAGCGAAACACTTTCTGCTTGGACTGCACCCTCATTAAAACTCCAGTGGACTCGTTACATGACTCTGACGGTTTTAAAATATTTTGACGCGCCACTAAAGGAAATAGAAACATGATACAACGTGATATGATTCTCTCCAATTATGGTGCAGTGTGATGCGATAAGAAAGATTTCAAAACAATTTGATGCCAATGTGATATCACGTGGCACAATATGATACATTGCGATATTATACGATACAATGCTAAATGATATCATGTACTGTCTGAGACGGAAAACGGGTATTAAACGGAACAATTGGGATTTGCGTGCGGGTCACGGGAGGCATGAGGAGGCGTACGTAGCTAAAGATCCCGGCCATGTGGAGAGCAAGGAGGCGACAAGCAATTTGACACATCGCGAGAGAATTCCAGCCGCGTCTGCCACCATCAACACGTTTATCCTCCTCGACTCGTTCGCCGTCTGTCGGATCTGAGAAGACATATATATATATATATATATATATATATATATATATATATATATATATATATATATATATATTATTTTAAATTTATTTATTTATTTTATTTATTTTTATTTTTTAACGTAGAACAAGTTCCACCAAATCTCTGACTGGTGAATCTGCGAGTACCTGCGAGAATCTGGTTGTCATCCAACAGCAACAATTTCAATATTTGAGGGGTGCGCGTGTCTTCTCAAGCGAAGAAGTAAGGACCAATCGCGTTTTGGGGGTCTGAACGTCCCCCGTCAACAAAGCACTGCGAGCTGTGTTAGCAGTAACGGATGGGGGTGCGCTGAGCAAATTCTTCCTGCGGGTTTTTTAAAGTTTAATGCTCGCGTAGCGGCCGTGCAGGAGTATCCCGGTGTGTGCCCGCATTCTGCAGTGTTCCCAAATGCTTCGTGGGATTCATACTTCATACAGTACATGATTCTTGTTCATGAAATAGTTAGTGCGACGACATTTTCATTTTCCACCATAAAAATAGAAAGGACCTGAGTTTAATGGTGGCTGCTCAGTGTCAGCCAAGCGGTAATTTATATGGGCAAAACCACCCCCCCCCCCAAAAAAAATGAGTGCAGCGGATTCGAGGTTTTGAACAACAGCTGCAAGTAACGGCATAAATTGTGTCATAAAATTTTGGCAAAGACGTGGAATGTATTTTTTATTTTATTTTACAATAATATTACAAACTAAGGTGGAGCAATTTTCCCCAGTGAAAAAATGGATTCCTTTTGAGGCTTGTAATCCACCGCCCAATTCCTTAACGATATTAAGCAAAACAGAGGCTGTTGTAATTGATCTTGATACCAAAAAATTCCTTCAGGATGCCAATACCAAGTTAAATACAGGCTGGTATCGCTGACAGTGATATTGATATCAATATCCTGTATCTGATTGATACCACTTTAGTCCTTCATATTTTAAATAGTGTCAATCATGACTGTAGCTCGGGAATTCTACGACAGATTACCTTTAAGAAAATGACACCAAGAAAAAAGGGAAGGTTGTCAGTCGATGTCAAATTCAAATTTTATCACCCATACCGACAGTCTAAAGGCAACTGACGATGTTAGTTAAATTTGATTTTGTCGCTAGATTATTTTTTTTTCCCGGATAAGATCCGGATATTGGTATCAGAGTAGCAATATTTCCGTATCAATCCACCCAAATATTTGTTTTTTATATATTTCAACACTCGAGTAGGTTTTTACTCACACAAATCTTACAATCAATCACCAATTCCTTACCGACATGATACCAAGTAAAACTATAACACAGATAGTGATTTCGGTATCGATGCTTCACAGAATGTAAATTAGCTCCTGTAACCTGTCATCGTCATCATGCTATGATTATCATCAACACTCGGGCATGATATCGCTTCCTGTATCATAAAGCCATATATTTCCTTGATAATAGGATATCAAGTCAAATAGTAGGCCGGTATTGCTGATACCAATACGGATATCGATGTTCCACGGAGAAGACTGATAGTAAACTGTTGTAAGCTTTTTACTTCCATAGTTACAAGCGTAGCGCGAGCCCGGGAATTAATTTCACTACTGGTATCTGTATCGGTACTGGTATCACCGTATATATTTTTCCATATTTTTCCATTTTAATGTGTCATGTGTTTGAGTTTCTTTTTAAGAGGTTTGTGGACACCTTTCAAATGTAAACACAAAGACAAATTCTGTTCTTGACCCAAGGTTGGAGGCTAATTGGCTAACTTCCCGAGGTCCTCCTCCTCTTTTGGAAAAACATTGCAATGAGTATAACCTTTCACATATTGATTATCTGGTTAGTAAAAAAAAGAGCCAGTGGCATTAAGCACTAATGATGAGCAATTTTAGGACCCGGGGGGACCCCAGCTGGTTCCGGGTGCAGACATATTGGCCTGTGATGAGCTAAAGTGAGTCCATTTGCACACAAACACATATGCATAATGGACAAATAATGGAATCTTCTAATCATTTGTTTGGCCTACGGAGGGAAATGACATGAACCCTGTGGCCTAACACCATTAGAATTTCAACTACAAAGCCCCCCCCGCAAAATTGCCCCCCATACGCTCCTCTTCATTTTTTTTCTTTTCTTCTGGATTATTGAGATTTGCCGCCGTGGCTTTTGGCTTTCTCGTCAACTCCCTTCGACATTCCCTCAGTGTGACACGTGTCTGCCAATCACCTTGATGGACAGCTGACGGCGAGAGCACAAAGAGCGTCAGTTTAGCTTGAGTGACACCTTTGTGCGAGGAGACCTTGCCCACGTCATCCACCGGACACAAAAGTTGACCGTTGTATGTACAACATCAATGTTAATATGAGTCAATATAAAGTAAGAAATAAAGACATACATAGATTTGTATGTTTCTCGCTGTATTTTGTTTTTATATTATAAATTATTTTGTGTTGTATCTATTATTTGAGGAGGATTTATTGGAGCAATGAAGCAAAATGCTTTAAAATCTTCAAACGTCTTTCTACAAAATGTAAACTACCACAGTGGTCACCAACCACCGGTCTGCGGCCCAGTACCGGTCCGGGGGCTTTTTGCTCATTTGGCCATACAGATTTTTTTCAATTGGAAATAAATAAATAAATACATTTTTGTGGCGCATATACATCCCGAACGGGAATATGTCATCACCACCGCCCTTGGCCATTAGTTCCCGATTTGGAAAATACGTCTAAAATGTTTTACATTTGTAGTTCTTTATTTTTGCTATAATTATTTTTATAATTGATTTGTTTAATACATCTACTACATTATGTGTTTCTATTTAATGTATTATTTAATTTAATGTCCATTTATTTATTTTGATGTATTACTGATCATGCAGATTATTATTTACTTTTATTTTTAAAACAATCACAATAATAAAATCATATGAATTTGTCAGTAACATGACGACACCCTAAGAATAATGGACTATTTAACGCATTAGCAAGCAAGTGCTCGGCTGTTTAGGAACCTTTATTTGCCTAAAGCAGCCGTAAACGCCACTTGTGGGCCCATGTGATGATGTCACGGGTGGATTTTGGCTTTGGGGCTTTGGGTAATCTCTGTGTTGCGGATGAGGCCCGCTGGGAGCCAATGAAAGTTGGAACGGGAGCTCTGTGTGAAGGTGCTACCCGCCCTTCCTCCTTCCTCCTCCAGGGTGGGAGATTAACACCAGTGTCATATTTGACTCAGTTTGCCAAAGCGCACTTTGCTGTCACATATTCGAACAATCCTCTGTTACGCACACGCGCACAAACACTTGTATGGCTCTCTCTTTCTCTCTGTATATATGTATATATTTATTTATATTTTATCTTTTTCTAATATTTGTTTATTTTCCCCACATTTGTCTTTAAAAAAATAGTTTTTTGTTTTTTTTTCACATTTTATTTCAAATAGTTTTCATTCTACTATTTGTTGCTTTTTTTTTCTTTTAAACCAAATTTTTTTGAGTCTTATTAAAATGGTTTTTTTTTCATTATGTTTATATTTTTTCCTCACATTTTGCATATTTATGACCTCATATTTCTGCACTTTGCGTCTAATGTCCTGAGCCACAAAGAAACATGACTTTTGAGTAGAAACGCAGACTGCCGCAGTTTGGCGAACCTCCGGACCTTTTCTGTGTGCTCTTGTGTGTGGAATCTGTAGCACTGGAGAGGCTTCAGAGGAAAGAGAACGTGTGTGCGTGTGCGTGTGTATCTGAGAGAATGTGTTGCAAGTATATTGCCGCAGTAGCCCGAGAGAAGCCAAACCTGGCTTGGTGCACTCAGAGAGGCCTGGCGGAGGGAAAGCTCCTCTGATATGTCCACACACACACGCACGCGCGCACGCACACACACGGAGAGTCAGGAGTCAGCTGTCTGGGCCTGTTTCTCAGCTCATTAAACCAAATCCCGACAACGGGAGTGAAGAATTTCAAGTAGAAAGCCGACTTTGAAGCGGCTGTAGTCGTGACTTTTTGGCTTCCAACAGGTAACCGCACCTTTTTTGTCCCACGTTCGGTGGCCCTCGCTGTATGTTTACATCCTTTAAACATGATGTCATATACGTGTAAATCCGACACAGGCCCCCTTGTTCTGCCGCAGGTTTTTGTAGCGCTTCAGGCCCAAGAGAAAGCGGATAAGTTAAATAAGGAGAATATTAGGAGGGAATTAAAAGACGAGATGGCATTATTGTTTCAGAAGCACACTTTCATTTGTGTGCCCTCAAATATTCGCCGACTTTTTCATAAACCGAAACTATTTTGGATGATGGTCACCGACATTTAATGCGTTATGAGAGCGCTTAAAAAAAAAAAACTCAGCTTGCACGATGTTCAGTTCGACTCATAATTTTGTCTTCTTCAAACTATACAACCTTCGACAGATTTTTTTTTTTATACAATTCCCCCACTTCTAAGCCCTCTTCCTGCCTACTTTACCTCGGCTGCACTCTTTTTGAGAAGGAAATGTAAATACAACATAAATCAAAGTTGAACTTGTAGATTTTGGCCAGGGGGAAGAAACCCCCCCCCCCCAAAAAACAGAAGACTCCTTCAGCGACATGAAAGAGGACAGCGTTCGATGTAAAAATCATCTGCTTTCTCTCATATTTTAATCGTTTATGAGGGGTCGCTTTGACTTCTGCGAAACATCTTCGTCGGCCTCCTCTCTCGCCCACTCGGGTCACCTTTGAACTCTTTCTGCTTTCGCGAAAAATCAACCTCGGTCCGATCCGCTCGCGTCAGGGATTTACCGCATGGATCCGACGAATCAAGCGGAGGATGGATGCCCATTGTGCCCCAATCAAAGCACTTCCTCTTGAGGTAATCCCTCCATCTGAGCAGGAAGAAAGGGAAGACGAGGGGAGGGGGCGAGGGGAGGGGGGGATCAATTCTATGGATGTGATTTATGCTTCCTTTCTGTCTTTATTCAACTGTTTATTCCTCGACTGAACCAACGTTAGCTTCCCCTTTTAGCGTCGTCGCCGGGTGATTGACGTGTCACCAAAGAGACGTAATTAGCCGTGTTCGTCAGGTTAGCTCAACATTAGCGTACGCCGTGACGGGTGGTGGATAAGCCGCAGATTTTGTCGCGATCGTCTTCTCGCAATGTTTGACAGCCATTGTGTCGCGGTTTGGCATTTATCGTCAAGTTTGCGTCTTTTGCGTTTGTCAATAGCGATCTCCCGATGGGAGCGGGAGCGTCAACATCGTCGTCGCTTGGCTGCGACAGACAAATCGTCACAGTGCGTCTGTTTTTTTTTTTTTTTTGAGCTGTCAGATTTAAAGTGAAGCCGTCCTTGTCAATAGGAGTCTTTTTTTTTTTTAACCTCAACCTTGTTTTTTCTCCCCCGTAGCACCTTTTATCATAGTGGTGGGTCATGATTTTAATAAAGTATAGTGTCAGTTTTGCTTGTGTTATGCTTATGCTCACATCAAATATCAATTTTTGATTCAATATTCTCAAATGCCTTTCAGGAATGGATTTTGAACCCAAATGATGCAACGAAACTCTTAGACTAACAATGCTCACAGGCACATAGTCTTTATCCCCTCTGAAGAACTGCTGACATTAGGCGGACCATATTTTCCAGACTATAAGCCGCTACTTTTTTTCCTTGATTTTGAACCGTGCGGCTAATACAGCGGTGCGGCTTTTCTGTGGATTTTTCTTTCGCCAGTAGGGGCGCTCTATAGTTGAGAAAATATGATAAATAAATCTACATTTTTTTCTCTTGGGTCTGTTTTGTTTTAATTAGCCAAGTTTTTGCTGTTTTAAAAGGCACTATTTTAACAAGCTGTTTATTTACCTTTATGTGCATTCACAGTACAAAATCGTTCTGTTCATGCAGGAAACAACACATTTTTTTTCAACAAAAGAGAGTTGCTGCGGCGTATATACAGGTGTGCCTTATAGTCCGGAAAATACGGTAAGTTGGTTGTGGGCGAATGTTGTAATATCACAGTAACAACATTATTGCGCAACAATGGTTTGGTGATACGACCGATATTATGCCACTGTCAAGGATAAAATGTTGTGATATCGTTGTGTCAATGGCATTAGGTTCTAAAATTTGTCAGAGTGGCCGGACCAGGAGCAGATGGATGGAGTGTTTTGGTAACCTCACCTCATCGGAGAAAAAAAATACATTTAATTTGAAATGAAAGTGAACAAATGCATTACAACGATATATATGTCTTTGAAAAAAACCCACAGAATTTAAAGAATAAAACATTAACAAGGTTTATTCATTTAATTTTTTTCAAGTTCGGCGGGCCGGATTAAAACGTTTAACGGGCCGCATGTGGCCCCCGGGCCGTAGTTTGCCGACATCTGTTTTAGACTGTTCCTGGTTACAGTACAACATCCATCTCCAAGTGCAAAATCCACAAGCTAAGTGCACCGAACACAAAGTGGCTCACCTTGGTATACATTGTCGGCCCTCGCATTTAATATCCCACTTTAAGCATATATGCATTATCTATATGTTGTAAAAGCTATTGATTGCTTGATGGTAATCTTTTTAAGGTTCTCTTTTCAAGTACTCGGCCCATTGAAACAACAAACTTGACTTTAACAATCATCATCATCGTGCAAATGCTCGTAAGTGTCAAACTTCTTCTTGTTCTAACGAGACGGAAACTTTGTCCGACGCGACCGTGGCAAGTTCCTCGATCGTAAAACCAAATTTTTCCAGACTGTGGCGCTCTTAATAAGTTTTGCTGTGTCTGGGCCAGCGCAGATGTTGCTGTTGTGTCTTTTGGATCTCTGAGTGGCTTTTGTGTTTTGTCTCCGTAGCAGCTGCTGCTTCTGGACTGCTTCACGGACGTCCGTCCAAGTGTTAAAGTCCCCTCAGGACCGGTGCACAAGACAGACGTCAACACTGTAGCTGTTGGCTAAAAGTCATGCGCTCAGGAAAAACGTTCTGGACAATTATAGTGTAAAAACGATATATACGATTGTAACTAAAATGCTCGCATCATAGTCAACAAAGCTAATAATGCTAGTCACTGGGTTACCATTTGAATCCCTGAAAAAAAAATAAAAAGCTTTTCAACTTTGTCTGCTTCAGCCAGTAAGCTTTGTAAAATAATGGTATGCTGTTGGTAGTTTAAATGTTTAAAGATAAAGATAAAGATGTCCTTTTTTTAGTGCCACAATGGGGAAATTTGAGGTGTTACAGCAGCAAAGATATAGATCACACAGAGTTTACGTTATGCTGCTAAGGTGAGGTGGTGGCCAACTATGCTAGCAAGGCTAACTCTGTGTTCCTGGTTTCAGGGTTTGTAGATGTTAATTTTGGTGAGATATTTTTGGGGCTTATCAACAAAGATGATTACTTTTCCTAAAACTAAATTAGACAAAGCTTTTTTTTGTCTTCAATTGATATTGTACACATTTTAAACCAAAGTGCTACTCATTATGCTGAGGTAACAAGGCTAGCGACATTATCTGAGTTGCGATGTTTTTATTGGCCTATTTCTTTTTGCTTTTAAATGATTATCACGATTAATATTTAACTAACTCGGTAAGCTAGCTAGTTAACATGTTCCTAGGTTTTTACATTTGCCTTGTCCTCATCATTTTTACTTTTGAATAATTGTCATACCGGTACCAAAATGCTAACATTATGCTAAAATGAGTTTAGCTAATGCTAAGGGTAGATTTGAATTACTGTCTCAGTAACTATATATTTTTGGAATCAAAATGCCGGCACCATTTAAGCTAACAAGGCTAAATACCGTTTGTATAGGCTTATTGCTATTTTGTTACTCTCAGTAAAAACTGTTTATTTTTGGAACCAAAAATGCGAAAATGATTTTAAACTGACAAGGATATCCGTGTTCTCCTGGTTGCAGTTTAGTTAGCATTTTGGCTTTTACTTTTGAATAATCGTAATATGAACTATGTATATACTTTTTAAAAATGTCAAGTTCATGCTAAGCTAACAAGGCTAGATAATGTTTGCATGAGCCCCTATTTCCTTTAGAAAACTGTCATGTGACTCTAACTTTCGTTTGACAATATTACGAAAGCGCTAGTGTTATGCTCCTTTTTACCGAAATTGGATCAAATTATCCCTACTTTTCCATTTATACAGTCTACTATAATCACGCAACACTTTGTGTTGGTGTTTCTGTTTTGAAATCTTTGATGTTGAGTTCTCGTCAGCGTCCAATATCTCTTTTCCCCACGGATCCATTGATGTGGTGTAACCCAAACTCCTGGTAGTCTGCTTGCATCAATTGATGTCATTGACCGCGGCCGACGGAACACGCAACCTTTACCGGCCTTGTGAGCTCCTCGAGCGCAGGAAGTCAAAATAGACGAGTGGATTAAGTGGGAGGCGGTGTCCCCGGGAGACTCATTAGAAAGGGGGAGAGCGGGATATCGGAGGACCGATCCCAGCTGGACCGACTTCCCTGCACATGTGACCTAATCGCCGACGTCTGCCGGGTCAGCCACAAAAATGCCACAAGACGCCAAAGAAAAAGCTCAAGTGTGAGCTCCAACACCGCAAGTTTATTATGGACGTTTTCCACTTGAAACTGTAAAAAACACGCTGCATTGAACACATCATGCTAACACAACAAGAATAGTGGAGGAGAACGAGGGTCTCCTGGGTCTACCTTTCTGCTTGTTGTGAATTGAGGGCCGCTAGAAAATGGATCACTGCAGCTAAATGGAGACTGTGGATTGTAATCGGGCAATTTAAGCGAAAAGTTAATTTATTTTTGTTTATTTCTTGTTGTCTTTTCTAGCCGTGTATCCTCAAATGTTGTTAAGACAATTTTACATCCGAGAGGAGACTGAGGGCAGTAGATAAAGTGCTGCTGCAAACTGGAGACTGCGGAGAAGGGTAAGCTAATGCTATCGTGCGTGTTTTCAAATTTAGGGCCAAGTATCCTCAAATGTAACGAGAACGTGTCCCTAATCAGATTTTTGACTCATTTAAAAAATGTCATCATTTTTTTCAAGCATATTTTTTTATTTTCCATTTTTTTGTTTTTAAGTTTGACATGGAAAGGTTTGCGTTTTTCCCATGCATTGTAATTTATAGTGTATGACGTTTCCAAAAATGAGCTAATATTCAATTCATAAATATTACTATATATATATATCATATTTGGAATCAGTGCTAAAAAAAAAGAAAAACCAAGATTGTATCTCACATTTAAAAAAAAAAATTTTAAAAATGTGTGGATCATTGTTATTTGAACAGGACTGATTTAAGACATTTTTTTTTAATTTTTCTGCACTTCCACACTTCTTAATTGCATCCATGTGTGGCCCATGTCGCGCTGGCCGATGTGAGTCATTACGGCACGCTGGGAAACGGCGCATTAAGGTTTACGACTTGCGAAAAGTGGTACGGCACCGTCACCCGCGTTGACCCGCACCATGACGCCACGCTCGTCTCGACTCGCCAACTCAGGCGGACTTCAATTTGCAAACCACTGCAAACGTTCGGTCCAAAACGCTGGCCAGCTAGCTAGCTAGCGTGCTATTTTCCTACGCTAGCTGAATTCCGGCCTGGCCTCCTCGGCCGACCTCTTCCTCCTTCCGCCCGCCGCTTTCGAGCCCGGATCAAATGTTCGCCCCTGTAAGGAGCAAAACAGTTTGACGTGGATGAGCAACTGCCTACGGATGACTTTAATCTGCAATGCTGTAATGTATTTAATTTCACACCCTCTCGTGCCCCTTCTTCGGATTACTCCTGGGAGAGGGGGGCGCTTTGTGGGCTGCGGGCACAAGGACATGACAGCGGTGTGGGGGGAGCAAAAGAATTAAGAGCAACTTAAGGAAGAGATAGGCAGCAATTATTTACCCGGCACTATTTTTAGCTAAAAACGACGACATTGGTCACAAAATTAATGTTTTATTATACAGTGGACGGTTGCGGTTTTTTTTTTTGTGTTTTTTTTTTGGGTGAAGCATAGAACCGACTTAGCTCAAGATAAATTTGACTCTGAACGTAAAGAAACAAAATCGCGTCTTACTGGATTGTTATTATGGGAATAAAAATACAGGAATGTGTTTTTTTTTTTTTTTTGGGCAGAGTCAAAAAAAAATAAATAAATTGCAAATCTTTCTCGTATCATTCAGCAAAATATAGCGAATTTTGTTTTACGTGATTTGTTCTTGTAATAGTTTCATGTTTCAAACAAAGATAACTTTATCTCAAAGTGGACATTTTTGGAAATTTCAATCGCGTTCCAATTGTTGTGTTTGTCATATGCAGTCTTACAGTCCACAGTCTCCACTTTCATTAGCTCCCCATTTTTTTGCCCTTAGTCTCCCGTGGCGTATAAAATTATCCCATCATTGTCACATTTGAGGACAGATGACTAGAAATGATCAAATTAAACGCACACGCTAATGTGATTACTCCACAATCTCCACTTTGGGTGTCTTGCCCATAGTCTCCTTTTGAAAAAAAAAAAATAGAAAGATCTATCAATTTCACTTTTGGATATGACCAGAGTTAAGCATTTGCCTATCGTTTTTTTAAGAAAGTGACATCGCCAACTACTGGCCTGGCATGCAAATGGCACTCTTGTGTCAAGTTGTGCGTGCAGGAACTGCTGTTGTCATTCTGTGAAACTTCTCCAACGAGAAAAGGAAGAAACTTTACAGTCGTTCCTTGCTAGAGAGAAAAAAAAGTTGAAATATATAAATGTGGTCGGACCAAAGGGTCCGCGGGGGGGGAAAAAAAGTGTTTATAAGAGAAGAAAAGAGGAGGAATGCCACTTAACAATTTGGAATGCTTGTATTCAAGCGGGAGGCTGCAGCTGGAAAATCCTATTGTGCGGCTCGGGGAGCGACGGATACAGGCTATGAGATGAGCATCTATGCGGCCTCGACGCGTACACTGGGGGAGAGCGGCAATAATTCCCCGGTGACGGGAGCGCACACTGGCTCCTTTATATCCGCCCCCGCCCCCTCCCTTACCCGCCTAATATCCAATTTACGGGCTCAGGCCCTCGGCCAGCGCGGCCCTCCGCAACGCAGCGGCCCCAACGCCAGCCTGAGATGGAATTAGGGCCAAGTTCTCTTTCTCTTGCCAAAACTTTGAGGCTTACAGAAATATGAAACTGTTTTCCTCCTTCTCCGTCCGCTCACCCACATTTGCCTTGGAAATCGACAAAGAATAAGCAACTCCCAATGAGATTAAAAGACTTTTTTTTTTCTTGCTCTAAACAACCCAAATGTTTGGGTTACTAGGAGATTTGTAAAAGTAGGAAAGGACGACGGGCGGGACGACGGGCGGGGGAGGGCTTAAGGTAGGGGGGCAGTGAGGAGAGTCCATCATGCTTTGATGAGTAGGGGATTTATTTTGCCCCCCCCCCCCAAAAAAAAGTAAAAGTTAGCAAGTGTATACATGCTTAAGAGGCGTGATATCCCCCCTCTGCTGATCTCCTTATCCTGTCCTTAGCCTCTCGAAGCAACACACACACACACACACACACCCCCACACTGGAAGCTTGCCTCCAGCTCAGTGAGTCTGTGGCAGTATTTACTCATAACAAGGGCTTAGGTCAATAAGAATATACTGTATGCTGATTTATGCTGTGACCACTCGAGGATTGTGTTGCTTTTTTTTTTTTTTTTTTTTACACTTTGATAAGTTACACAAACATGCACACACACGTGTATGCACGCTATACTCTATCGTACGAACTGGACGCTGAGGTAGTTATACTCCACTTTTGCTGAAGCACTCAGTTTTCTTGCTGCCCTTAGTTGCGGTAGCAAAATGAAATGTTTGTGTCATTATAACATTTATGGATACACAGAAATTGAATGCGGTGTCCCGCTTTCCATCTTGTCTAAAATATGAAATGGCTTTATCAGTGAAGAGGATTCACAGCAAGAAATGACAATGAACGGACACTACAGTTACTCTCCACAGTCTCCACTTGGCTGTTGCTGTCCAGTTTCTCACTGCCCGCAGTCTCGTCTGGAATATAAAATTAGAAATGTGTTGTAAGATTTGAGGTGACACATCTAAAGATTAAATGTGCCAAGATGACCTTTGCTCCGCAGTCTCCACTTTGATGTGATCAGATTCCAGGTTTCTTGCTGCCCTCAGTCTCCTTTTAGACAATTTTTTTTCCGGCTAGAGATGACAACAATAAATATCAATGTTAGCTGTTCCTGTTGTGAAATGCGCTGTATAAATAAAATTGTAGTCTTCATTTGACTTAGATGGTTTCTGGATGCCCTTCATCTCCTCTCAAGTTTAAAATGGCCAATTATTCAACATATGACGATACATGGATAGAAAAAGTGATATCAAAATCATATCAATATATATGAATGTCTCCTGCTGGTGTGCCTTAGCTTTTGATGTTGCAATATTGTGCTACACAATTGGTATCAGTGTATCGATCCTTTGGTATCGATGTACCGATACTGACATGCTACTCCTTTGATATCGATTTTCTTCAACGAATATTGATACCAACTTGAAAAACAAATGCAAGCGCTTGCATCATTTTCAACTCTTTTTGGAAATTTACTTCACTATGCAATTGCGCAGAGACTCCCGTAGCTAATGGAAGACCAGGAAATGAGACGTAACGTGAGAGTCAACTGCGCGGTTTCATATACAGAGAAGTGTATTCATGTTGCGCTGGGTCAACGCCGCCTCATTTCCATTGAGAAACGCTGCTGGTCATTGTGATCTGTGAAGAAAAAAAAATCTTACAGAGTACAGGGGGCATTACATCTGCTTCAAAATATTGACGAGTCTGAGGATGAATTGCTCGGCTGTCACACAAAAAAAGTCCCCATGGCCCGGCCAAGAGGTGTGGTCAAATAGGCGGTTAGATGTGATAGTCATGACATTGTGGGCAGTCCATGCCAGACACTCCAAATAAATCAAATAATGAGTTTAGGTGGTGCTTGTTTTTTGTATTTGCACCATGGGGAGTTCCAGTGTGGGCTCAGGGCAGAGTTGATTTGTGTGCCGTGCCATATTTTAGGAAAATGTGCGAGAAACAAGTAGTTGACGCACAGGATTTACCCTTCACGGGCCACATAGAATGTAGTTGCGGGCCAGATTGGGTCCCCGGGCCTTGAGTTTGAAACCTGTGCCGTACGGGATGAGCCGTGTTGAAGTTGAAGATGTTTATACTGTAATTTTTTTATTTGACTCTAGTTTTATGTATTGCGCATCACCGTGTTAGAAATATTTGTCAAGTCAATTGCCAGTGTAAAAATAATTTGACTGAAAAAAATGCCAAGACGAACGTATCGGTGTCAATTATATTGCAAGAAAAGGTTTCCTAGTTTCCTCTCAAATATGAAATGTGCGCATTATTGTGACATTTGAGGAGACATGGCTGAAAAAAAAAAATGCCAAAAGTAAATGTACGCTTACTCCACAGTCTCCACTTTGCTGCAGCTGCCCAGGTTTTTGCTCATCTTAGTCTCCTCTCAAATTTGAATAAATTAATGATTTCCATTTATTCTTGTGTAGTCCAGCCTCTCCCCCTTGACAACTTAAAAAAAACAAATGCTGTCCGCGTATAGGGAGGAGGGGTACTAGTGGGTAGTGGGGGGGCGTCAAAGTCTTGCAAAAGACTGGCGGCGGGGATGAGCAAAAAGGTCCCGAAGAAGAAGAAGAGCAAGCGAGGGCCAGCACAGTGCCATGGAAGGTTGCTGCTAATTCTTCCATATCTAAGCCTCTTTGCACAAACTCCCTTTGTCTTCCAAGTCGCAGTCATTAGAGCCTAATCCTATCAAGCGGGGGCTAATCTGAGGCCACAGGGTTCAACCCCCTCAGCTCCGCTGGCCGGCCCCTTACACGCACACAGCACACACACACACACGCACACACGCATCTACAGAAGCCACCAGACACTCCAACAACAGTTTGTCTTGAACAGCTGCAACACTTTGTCATTTCACATCACTCCTTGTGTCTCGAGATGCACCGATACCAGGAAAATCACAATTAATGAATTAAGAACAAATCGAGCTTGCTTATTTTGCGGCATGAAAAAAAATGACTTCTCTCATTAGATCATAAAAATGTCCATTCTTGAGGTATGTGTTAAATATCACAGAAATATTGCTATAGTCAAAATCCGTGGCGCATATTGGGCAGCCCTACATTCCAGGGGGCGCTACTGAGTCAACTTTTTTTTCTGGAGGGTTGATTGGGCGTGTTCAGGCATGATGTAACCAATATCAAAACCAAGTGTTCCAGTTTTCCAAAAGGGTGCTACTGAGTGACGTTTGGGGGAGGCTGCGTTGAACAAAAATGCTTAAATTGTTATAACAATTAAAAAAAAAAAAAATACACAGTGATTCCAAGATATTACGACGACGTCATGAGAGCAGTCAGCCATGTCCGTCCCCAAAGTCATTCAAACTTTTTATGCCTTGAGAACCTTTATTTGTGTGTGTGTGTGTGTTGGCGGTGCACGAATCCCCCTCACATTCCGGCACGGCCCGTTCTCCCTGAGCCATCATCATCACTCTGGTCTTTATTTCAGCACAAGACGACGGGCCCGAGATTAGTTATTGATCAGCCGGCATATAAATTATGCTCAAGTGAAAGCCAACAACACAGAGACTATGGATCGGCTATTGACCCGCTCCGATTTATCATCCCATTTCCACAGCGCCACCGACGCCCTGCCAGGAGGGCTGAAGAAATGCCAGAATAATGAGAGGAGAGGGTCGTTTACGACCAAGCCCGCGCATTCAGTTTCACCTTTCATACGTTGTCAGAAACTGCTAAACACTTTCTGTATTGAATGTGTGGTCCGGATTGAGAATCGGGAACAGAAAAAAGATTTACAACACAGCAACATTAGGTCGACCCATTTTTATCCAAGACGAGACTGAGGGCAGCTGCAGTAAAGTGGAGACTGTGGGCGTGATATTACAGAATCAGGAAATAAGGCACAGCAACAGGTTAAAATAATATCATTGTGGTAATTTCGAGCTGTGTATCCTCATACGCAGCCATTTTATATTCTAGACGAGACTAAGGGTGGCAAGAAATGGAGTATAAGCGACAATTGGTAACAGCTGGGAGGAAAGCACTCGTCAATTGTGACGATTCTCCAGGTGTTCTCATTGACAATTTGTGATTTTCTTTCCCTCAAACAGACGCTTGGCGTTTGGCGTCTCAAGGCCGAAAAGAAGACGGCGTAATTAAAGCCACGCAGGTGTGCAAACATAACAAAGGACGTCGAGATGGATGCTGTCACGCACTGACGGCGGTCGTCATAATTAACGGAAAGACAAATCAATCCCGGGATTGTTTGACAGTCGGCGCAGCTTTTGTGAGCCGCCTCCACTCGGATGTTCTGAGCCGCGTTGGCTTGCTCAACACCTCACGCTTGGGAAGATTCCTTATTGGGAGCGTGTCAGCATGATATCGTGTCACTTCCGACCTCTCGGTGAACTTCGGCAGAGAAAACTTTGGGAGGGTCATCGTTGGACACAACATTAGGTACACTTGTATGCAGATTTGTTAATGTTGAGATTCATGCATTGTTCCCTCAGAAATGATAAAAAGTGAAAATGGTCATATTTATTAAATTTTACAAAAAAATCACAATTAATATTCATGATTCAGTTTGAGAACTTTAGTGAATTTTAAAAACTTTTTTTTGTTGACGTGACAAATCAGTCTCGTATGCGCGCCAATGCTTTTTTTTTTTTAAATCTAAAAATAACAAAGGTAAAAATAATTCAGTCCGAGTACAAAGTCAGAGAAATCGCAAACAATATAAAGTATCTGCTCCAATATTTCTTGTATTTTTTAAATAAGAGTAATAATTATAAAAATAGTAATAAATAATTTTGTACAAGTACAATAATTCTACAATAATTTAAAAAAAATAACAGAAAATAAGTACAATAAATCCTGAAACTGCACCAATATTTCCTGATATTGACTTTTAATAATCATCATCATAGTAATAGTTTTCCATAAAAGTGCACAGTTTAAAAAAGATTTTAAAAAATATCCTCGCCAATGCTTTTTTATCTCTTTATATTAATAATAATAATAATAAAACACCATCATGTCTTAAATTCATAATCAACATTTTATATAAATATTTAATCGTTTTTATATTAATAAACAAAAGAATATCACAAAAAAACAACACTTTAATAAAAAAGACAAGACAATGCCTGTTTATATTATAATATATATATATATATATATATAATTACAATAACACACAAAAAAAACGCTATTCACCAAAAATGCATAAATCAATATGCTATTCTACTTTCAACCCCTAGGGGCGCTAACAACACCGTTTGGGATCTGATGCTCTCTAGCAACCAGAATACAAAACAACAAAGAGTTAAGCCATAAAAAAGTGAAAGCAGTGACATAGTACAACTGTAAAAAGCTGATGAATACGCCGCTACATTTTTATATTTTCATATTAGCTAAACAGTCTTCCAAAAATAAGAATAATCTGGCATTTGGTTTAAAGACCCATCTGCTGCGCAGTCAAGCGGAGGGGCTTTAAATATGAAATTATTACTCGGCTTTGGAAAATTACAAATCTTTCCCTCGGCTAAAAATAGAGACTTGCTCCGCAATAAAACTTGAAGTTTTTGTAAGTTTTTTTGTTGTTAAAAGTTTAGTATTTGGAGTATTATTAGTGGGAACTGCATGCTAAATCATAATATGATTGTTAAGTCATTTGGCCGTCGCCGCTAGTCGTTTCATGATACGGCTGCTGTGCGATAATTGATGTACTGGAAAAACGCATCACCTACTTCTTGTAGGAAGGATGTGGAGTAACTTGCAAGAAAATAATGGACGATTCATTAGAAGTAACAAAACTATTTTCATGTTGCATTCTATGCCATACGATATCACCTAATTTGCCAGTGATACCACTGATATCAATGATACATTAAATGATCAATAAGCAATATTTTGTTGTATGCTATGGTACGATATTTCCACGATACGTTAGCAACAAAGTTAAGTTAGTCTTTTGCTAAGTGTAGCTAATACTCGCTACGACAGTGCAATATCGTTATTCGGCCCCTGTCCCTCAATTTGGCTCCCAAAGATCTACTATTGTGAAGATGTCCTCTCCAAACTCAAATCATCTGATTTTTTTTTCTTTTGTCACTCACATCCTCTGCCAATCTTCACACCTCCCTCTTCTTCCTCCCCCCCTTCTTGACTCACCCTCTCTCTTCAAGTCCTTCCACACTCTCCTTTCTCACGTATCTCCCTCACTCGCTCCCGCCGAGGTGCTGATCAATTCACAGCCGCCCTGCGAGGTGTGACCACCCCTCACCCGTGCACCCGTCTGTCCTCACCCTCAACACTTTTTGGGAAAGGGGGGCGGGGGCATGAGATGATCTTCCGAGCGTGTGAGGCCATTAGCACACCTGAAACAAAAGCTGCAGTGGCAAATGTTGGGCGAGGGTGGGGGGGAAGGTAGATGGAGGAGGGGTACGAGAAGTGAGGTTAATTCATCATTCCGCTATGACCCGATCAGTCTTTGCCACAATGTGAGAATGGATTTTATTACGATAGGCAAAAGGGCTGGTGCAGCCCCATCCTTGAGGCTGCCAAAGATACCACTCATACCTTTCACTATACAATTCACATAATGCCTAACTCACACACATATCACATATATATATATATATATATATATTTTTTTTTAAATGTATTTATATATTTTATATATATTTTATTTATATATTTTATATATAATGTATTTATATATATATATATATATATATATATATGTTTTTTATTTACATATTTTATATATATTTTATTTATATATTTTATATATAATGTATTTATATATTTTATATATATATATGTTTTTTATTTACATATATATTTTTTATTCATATATTTTTTTATTCATATATATATATATATATTTTTTATTGATTTTTTTTATTCATATATATATATATATATATATATACATGGATGGATGGATGGATGGATAATTCAGGTTACAATTCCTTCTAATGACGTGATTCGTGCGGGACATCACAATTTACCCTATTTAAATTACGAGACAACTCAGTCCAGTTCCGATACCACACACTAATTCCCTTGCGTTACACATCATATCATTCGACACAACCCGTAAGATTCGACACAATGCAGTACTCGACTGTTTGTCTCACTATGTTTTTCAGAACAACTTGCTTTTCACTTTTATTACACCTCACATGTTTAACACCAAGGTCGGGGGAAAGAAAGTTCACACCTTGTCTACTTAAATTGGTTACACGATAATCTATACATCAAAAGAGTGTGTGCGAGTGTGCGTGCGTGTGTGTGTGTGTGGGGGCGTGTGTGCGTGTGTGTCTGTGTGTGTGCGCGTGTGGGCGTGCGTGCGTGTGTGTGTGTGTGTGTGTGTGTGTGTGTAAAAAGCATCTAGGGGCGTGTGTGTGCGTGTGCGTGTGATGTACTGATGTCTTTGCACTCCTTTATCATCAATGACGCCACACCTCGCAGCGTGTTTGACGCCTCGCGTGTGCACTTGACAATTAATTTGAAACTGGGCTTCCAGAAATAAAAGCATATTAACAACTCTTGTGTGAAAGGGTGTGAATGCCACACAAGTTTTTTTCCCCCCTTCATGCCGCGTAAGCAAATCAACTTCACGGACACGCTTGACATTTGCAATGAAAATACAAACAGAGACAAGATGCGTCGTTAAGACTTTTTCATTTTATTTTATTTTATTTGGAGTAAAGATCAGAGGACAAACAGTTTATTGACACTAGTCAGACATGTCACTAGGGACATCTGCACCCTGTAAAAATATCCAATACAGAAAAGACGTCTTTATAAAGGTGATTCTCCTCAATTTTGATCTGATGTATTACAGCAAACATTCAGTAACGTACACAAACTACTTGTAGATTTACCCACGTCTCTTTGTGCCTTACTGCCACTTACACTGCAGATTTCAGTCTTGGCTTCATACAGTTCTTGTATTATTATTATTAGTTTGGTTGTAGTTTGCTATGGTGTAACTCCAGTTGGTACGATGAAAATATATATATTTTTAATATGTATTTAAAAAATATTCCAATTCTGAAATTTTAAAATAAAACAGCAGATTATCATTCTGAGAACTGTTCTTAATATTTTGGCTCTAAATTACTGTTGGTAACAAAATAATTATGCATTATCTTCCACGTCTACTTTTTCTTGATTTTACTTTTAATATCGATTTGTGTCGTACCTATCTATGAAATGACGGTGACTTCCAAAACTGAGCATCGTAACGTATTCCATGCACATCTCGGACTGTTCGGGATACCTAATATTGTGGATGTTCAGCCATCCAGTACTTTTTTTTTTACATTGCAGTGAGTGGGATTGCTTGTTTGCATGGTGACTGTCATTCCTAACTGCTCCGCTAGGAGGCGCACACGATTAAGTATTCATGTGTGTGAGAAGCGAAAGGAGAAGACTCGCTCTCCACGCTTCAAAAAGAAGCCAACCAGACGGTATTAAAATGCAACTAAACACCAATCCTGGAAACTTTTAACACACGATTTACATGTCGGCATCACTGTTATTAAACCAAACGCATTTGTATTGTTATTTTATTCCTAAACACTCAGACTGCTAAATATTAAAATGTTGATTACTGGAATTAAAAAAAAACACTCCGTTGAAAAATGTGCCATTTCATATTAATAATAAACCGTTATTATGACTTGATTTTAGTCTCTCAAAGTAAAACAAACGGGAAAAGTTTGTATATTTTTTTTCTTCATTTGTATTGGACTTGCTGTATTAATTTTTAGATAAAGGCTGAGAACTATAGTTTGAGAGTCGGGGTGCATATTTGCAGATCGTAACACGTTTGACCTCACTTTAACTTTTGCAGGCGAACAGTTGTTCCTGAGGTATGTTAAAAATGCATGCAAACCTCCTGGGGGGGGCGACAAGTCATTTAATTTTTGTTGTTTAATTTGTCAAATAAAACATACCTGGACAACTAAAAAAAAGACCCCCCCCACACACACACACACACAAAAATCACACCTTAAACGCAACACAATTGTGACTCTTATTATTTGTCTTTCGAGCTGATTTCATTGAAGCCTTTGTTGTCTTGTTGAAGTCCCTAAACGAGGATGGAGAAAGTGGAGCTTGGCGTTTATATAGACACTAATTGAAGCCACCTAATGACTTTAAAATGCCTTTGGCGTTACTTGACTGCACGCCCAGCTGCTCACAGGACCCCCTTTTGTGCCCATATATAGCGAGACCACGAAAAACACATTCAGAGTATATTTAAACAAGTTAGTCCTACTTAAGATGATTTCGAAAAACCAAAAATACGAAGCATACTCACCTGTTATACCAAACTATAGTAATGATGTTGTGCGTAAAAGTCCGTGCGTCCTGTTCGGCTCCGAGAGGCGGACTGAAGGGCGAAGATGGAGAAGGAGCCCTCGCGCGCCTCTTGCCCGCGTCTCGTCGCCCCCAGGTCGGCCTTCTCGCAGCCGCAGTCCAGCTGAACGTGACGGACGACTTGCAGCCGCCAAAGAAGCAGCCTGGAGCTTACGTACCCGCCCTCCACATTATAACTATCATGATCAATAAATAGATAGTCCAAGTCTTATGATGACGTCATTCGGTGCACTACAAGAATGGCATTTATTGCATTTCGTTGCACCTTTACTCAATATAAATAATGCATATACCGGGGGAAATATGACGTCACTAGTGATAGTGATCACATTTTGAAACTTTACATTAAGGCATATGCTCGTAAATATCATGACATTGCTGTTTTAAAGTGCTATACCTATCTATCGACCTATCAATAAACAAATATCACTTAGTGCACTACTTTACCTATATATTTACTAATCTATACACAGTATATTCGTGCATGTGAGGCAATTGTGATGACATCCTTAGACAAAGTCCTGCTTTAATACGGAAATCACATTTTACCACTATATTAATCAAATGCTAAGACTACATGCAGAAACCACACTTATTGCATTTTATTAATACTGGCAAATATGACGTCACAGACTTGTCAGTAAATACCGCCTGCATATTTATTAGTTTAGACAAATGCAAGCCACCAAAAGTTAAAGCGCTATACTGTATATCACATTTATTGTATTTTGAGTTCATGTTAACACGGACGTGTTGATTACGTCTGTATAAAGATCACAAGTATTGCATTTTATCTGCGCATTTATTACGAGGAAATGTGATGACCTCACTTTTGAAAGTCCTACACTTTCATATTATTTTACCAGCTCAGTTACTACTTTATGCACACGCGAGGAATTGTCATGACGTCACTAATTAGATATCTAGCGTCATAACGTTAAGGTATGGGTGTTAAAGTGTGTTTGCATACGAGAATAACTTCAAATGGACGGGGCAACTGAGTGATAACGGAAAGTATTCCGGATGCATTTAAGGACACGACACAAAAAATAAGTAAAAATATATTGAGATTAATTAAATGAGCGTTCATGCAAATTAATAGGGGGAATTGAGGTTTAAAAAGTTAAATCGCATTGTTTTAGATTTGTTATCTTTTTTTGCCACATCAGCCTGTCCATAAAAAAGCAGCACAATGTTGTAAATAAACTGAAAGTGTGGCCCGGTAATAATGATGATGATGTGCTTGCTTTTGCACCTTTTCGCCAATGGACTCGGACCAATCAATCAATCATTCCGTGAATCGATCAAAGGAGGCAGCCAATCAGAGCGCCTGCCTCCAACAGCCCCCCTTCTGGGGCCCGCTGCCATTGGCGAGAGCGCCGGTCTGGACTGGACTGACCCATTCGGCTCACCAGCAGGGGTGGACCAGAGAGAGACAATTGGCAAACTACTTCTCAATTGTGAATTGACGACAAATGAAGCAGTCAAAACACTTTGTGTAACCCATCTACACTCGACGAACCCATTCTTTATTGTTACACGCTACGAAACCTGACACGCAAACGCCAAAGAAAACTTTGTCGCATCAGGGGAACGAGCGCCCCCGAAACCTGCCAAACAGGACCAGTTATGGCAAGAATGTCACGCAAGCATCCATTATATAACGCGTTATTTACAACAATGCTGCACTGCGTTGTGTTACTTAGCAGAGTTAAAAGGCTGAGATTAATTCGGCGTCCATTGCGACGATATACCTGGGGAGGTTCTGCCAGGTTCGGACGTAAATTCCGTCCGTCGCGATTGATAATGGCCTGCACCACTTCCGGGTTCGAACACACCCACACATACACACGCTTGTTCATCTCCAAAACACGTTACGCGGCTCCTTTAAGAAAAGCACCAAGCCGGAATGATGAGCCCTCCTCCTCATCTTCCCCCACCTCCTCCACCTCCTCCTCCTTCTCCTCTTGAGCTCTTCCACACGTCTTTGCATAAGTAAATCAAGCCGCGGGAGAGCGGGCAGCCAGCAGCCGCCGAAGCCAGGGAGGGACGCTTCATTCCCGGCCGTGAGTGGGAGCGCCGAACCGGTGTTCGATACAGCGGACCAAAGCCAGGGGAGGAACCCCGCCGACGAACAAGCAACGCCGGACACACGGGGGAGCCTTTAAGCGAGCCATGAGAACCACCGGGTGTCTTTTAAGGCTTTGAATTAATTTTGTGTTTTGGGGGTTGGGGGGGCGGGGGACTCGGAGCGAGAAGGATAGCCGAGGATCGACTCTCCTCGGCCGGGTTCAACTTGGCCGGCACCGAGGTGACTGGGTCGTGGGGGGAAGAGCCACAAAACAACAAATCCAAAGGATTTTTATTTTTTTTTTGCAGTTTTTTTTAATTATTGCTTTTTTAAATGTAACACCCCTCTTTCAAATTTTTGTTTGGATTTGCTAATTTGCCGTGCAAGGCTGGCTTCCGAGTGGATTTAAGCGGGACTCGAATCACGAACTGCGGGCAACGAGGAGGCTTATGGCGCAAAGGGTACGTACAACCAAGAAAGCCGTCAAAGACTCGTAGACTTCATGAAAAAAAGTTACTTTTGCTGTCCTTTTTTGCACCCACATTTTACGCACGGACGAGCCAGTTTTGCGTTGCACCCCCTCCCCTCCCTCCTACTCGCAGACGCACACATCTACACGCTCCTTTCGTGGACGTGTTTTTGCAGATGACTTGTGACAGCACTGCGTGGATTCTCTGGGTGACAAATCTCAAACATTTGTCTCGTGACTTCGGATCTCCTCGCGCCCCCGTGCGCCCCCCCTTCGACACACACGCACAAGACCATCTCCCCTCTTTAATAAAATTCACTGTAACGATTAAAAAGTTATATTTCGTGGTGAAATGACTCCAATTATGATTTGATTGACACGTGTGCAAAAATCTGTCACACTGACTTGCTTTTGCACCTCATCGCCTAAAGGCTTGCTGCCCTTGTTTTTCCAAATAACTTCCCAATCAACACGGGAAGACTTCAACATTTTCTCAACAAAGCAACAACACACCATTAAAAGCAAAACAAGATAGCGTCTTGTCAAAATATATATTTTTTTGTAGCAAAGACTTTTTATAACTTGGGAAAAACTGAAAACGCACTTTATTATATCTTAGTTGATTGTGCTAATTCCACGAGTCCATTTGGCGGTGCTGTATCAGAGCAAACCCTAAGTATTAAAAAGTTCCATTTTAGGGATAACCCACAGCAGTTTTAATTTAATCAATCCTAAAAAAAAACAGTCAGTGTGTTCAAAATCAAATCACTTGGCATGCCAGCAACTTCGGCTTGGACATTTCCCTTTTTAAGTCTTTAAAATGCTTAAAGAGTTGCTTTAATTTGCACACTTGCACCGTCGCCCCTGTTTTAAATTAAGGTCAACACTACTTGAGTAATACTTCCATTTGTGAGTGTAATAGTGCAATTCTCGTGTGTATAATCCGTGTGTGTGTGTGTGTCGTTCCGGTGCAGTACGAAGACTTGCCCCACTACGGGATGGACGGGGTGGGCATCCCGACCACCATGTACGGAGACCCGCACGGCGCACGCTCCATGCAGGCCGTGCACCTCAACCACGGGCCCCAGCTGCACTCGCACCAGTACCCGCACACGGCGCACACGAACACCATGCCCCCCAGCATGGGCTCGTCGGTCAACGACGCGCTCAAGAGGGACAAGGACGCCATATACGGGTACGAGCTCCGGAGGGATTTGGGTGGGGGACTTCCGAGCGTTTTAGCGGGGTGCTCAGATCGCTTTGCCCGAGGACAGTGAGGGCTTGCCGGGCTTGACTCGCTCGGCGGGTCGCTGAGTCCTTGTGGATCTCTGTGTACTTTTTTTTAAACTGTACTACTTATATTTTTATTATTTGTGGTAATATACACTTTTACGCGTTGTTATAAAATTATATAGCTCTTTTCCCTAATAATTTAAACCGAGTGGAAATAATTACAATCTATTGGTAATTTAATTAATCGCTGCTCATTAAAAACGAAATCTGTGTCGCTTTCACACTTGTGCTGCCTGTTCATTAAAATGTTTGTCTTTTTAGAATTTACGTAAATGTATTTTTGTTACATAAAGTAACTGATTCGAAAAAAAAACTTTGTAATCTTGTTAGCATTGCTCAACATCACCCGAAGTATTCTATATAATAAACAATGTGCATGCACACAACGTGCAAAATTGTGTTACGCTTTGCAGCCTCTGCCTGCGTGCACGCAGGAAGACTGCCCACGGGCAAATCGCTGCAAAAATAAAACAATATATATATATTAAAAAAAAAAATAAAAGAGGAGGGGGCACGGCTGCCCAAATCCAGCCTGCAGTCGTCTTGACCCCGGCGCTGACATTTGCTATTGTGTGGTCATACTCTGTAAATGTGTGTGTGTGTGTGTCTGTGTGTGCGTGCGTGTTGCCATGCAGGCACCCCCTGTTCCCGCTGCTTGCACTGATTTTCGAGAAATGTGAATTAGCGACGTGCACCCCCAGAGAGCCCGGCGTGGCGGGAGGGGACGTGTGTTCGTCCGAGTCCTTCAACGAGGACATCGCCGTGTTTGCCAAACAGGTCAGCGTGCAGCCAAAAAGCACTAAAAAAATCAATTTAGGAGAAAATTAATCGAGGGGCACTCAATGCCTCTTAATGCAAATGTTAGTGTATGACGTGTGTTTGACATGATTGTCACATCGTTTTTTTTTCTTTTTTTTAGATTCGTGCAGAAAAACCTTTATTTTCATCAAATCCAGAATTAGATAACCTGGTAAGTCACAGAAAGTGATTTTTATTGTGACGTTTGTGTGTTGGCGCCATTGCATACTGCACTTTATAAAAATAATCTTGTGAGCTGAGTATGACGTCACTCCACGCGAAAGTTAAATGAAAATAAGGCACTAATTGTCTTCATTTGTGTTGTTATTTTTAAATTTGTGTAGATGATTCAAGCCATTCAAGTGTTACGGTTTCATCTGCTGGAGCTAGAAAAGGTAAGGAGAGAAAAAAAATCTGATTTCTTATCTCTTTCGTCCTAATTTGCATAACTGTATTTTTGCTCGTCGCTTATAATTAGCGTTTAAATCAATCACGCAACGTTTTTTTCCCCCTTTCTTTCGACTTCTTCATCCCGTGCGTGTTAATCAGCATTGCCGGACTAGTTCTGACCCATTCCAGTTCAAGTCTTGCTTTTTTTTTCTTGCTTTTTTTAGAGGGGGGGGGCGTCGAAAAGTGCAGGAAATGCGAGCGTCACGCGGGGGGGGGGGGGGGGGGGTGGCTGCTGGTGGGATTTTTAACACGCGTGTTGAGTGCGTCGTGGCCCGTGTGAGCCCTCGTGTCACTGCCAATTTTCGGGGATATCTCCATCCTGGGGGGCGGTGAGAGGGATTGGTTGGGGAGGTACACTCATCATGCAGCGCCCTGGCCACGTCATTAGGTACACCTGCATGCTCAGATTTAGCATCAAGTGGATTATTTTTTTGGAGAGAAATAGGATTATTGTTGATGGCTGAGAAGTTGTCAAAATGTTTAGAAACATCAGAAACTGAACATTCTTGCACACCCTGTAAACTTTATTTTTTTTTTCTTCGCCAAAAGTCAGTGCAGGTGTGCATATAATTATGACTTGTTAAAAATGTGTTCATATAATCTACTCCTTTTGTTGTCATGCAATTTAAATATTTTGGTTTGCCACACAACAAAGAGAGTGAGAGGGTCATTACCTGCAAGTCCACACCTAATTCATTATTTTTTTCAAGGCTCCTAAAATTCATCATGTATGTGTCTATTTTTTTGTCCAGTGATGTTATTTTTATGAATTAAAAAAAAAAGGTTTCTTGCATATAATCTCCTTTCGTTGTTGCGTTGAAATATTTGATTCACTTCCTGCGGCTTGTTTTATGGCCCATGTGTGGGTTTGAGGGCTGTTCCCAATAATTGGGTTGGCACACTTTTTGAACTTTGATCCATTTTTAGGTCACGAAATGCAGCATGGGTGTGCCTGATATTTTGATCAGTGGTTTGCTTTTATTGTCCTGAATTTTTAAAACGTGTTGCGACAATATAATTTACTCCCCATTTTGTGTTGCATACATTTTGATGAAGTCATTTTTTTTTTTTTGCGTCTCAATTTTTTTATGGGTTTGTCAGGGTTGGTTGTTCCTAATATTTTGGCTGACCACACAAGTATGAGAGTGGCGGTAATGATGTTAAAACTATGTTTTTAGCTTGGTAAATACAGTACAAGTGTGCCCAATATTTTTGATTCATTTTTTTATCATAAATTTTCCCCCAAAATTTCCTCAATGCAATCTACCCTGCTTGTTGTGTAAAATATTTTTTATGAGAGCTTTTGTGCAGCTTTTTTATGCTATGAGGGCTGTTCCTCATGTTTTTTTTTAGGACTCTGCAGAGTTTTTTTTTTTTTAAATTATTTTCATAGTTCATGACATGCCACTTAGGGATAGTACTTAATATTTTGCGTGATTATTACTTTTATGATTTAAAAAAAAATGCTGAGCAATTTTTTTAGAGAACAAAAATTCTGCTTGAGTATAATCTGCCACTTTTTGCGTGAGACAAATTTCTGTCGAGTAATTTCTTGACACGCCTTGAATATTTCTTGTAAGATGAACAAGTGAGGCAACATTTTTTTTGTAATTTTAGCTCATGAAATACAAAGCAGGTGTACCCTAATATCTTGACTGGCGGCTGCTACTGTTTTTTGTAAAAAAAAAAAAAAATTCCTTGAATGCAATCTCGCCTTTTTTTTGTGTCAGCTTTTATTTTGCAAATACTTTGCAATGTAAAAGTGCATTTGATTACTGTTTGTTTGCCCACGCAGGTGCACGAGCTGTGCGACAACTTCTGCCACCGCTACATCAGCTGCTTGAAGGGCAAGATGCCCATCGACCTGGTCATAGACGACCGCGAGGGGGGCTCCAAGTCGGACAGCGAGGAGATCACCCGTTCCTCCGTGGCCCTCGATCAGGTATACTCACGCACACACACACACACACACACATGCATGATCCCCTCTCCCCACCCCCCATTTCCTCCAATCATCCCTTCCATCGGAATGAGACATTTTCTGCATAAATGCTCTCATTGGCTCATTAAGACTTGACCCGCTTTCCTGTCCATTTGAATTTACGGGGCCATCTTTCCCACCCTCCACCCCTCGCGCTTGCCTCGCTCAAGCCCAGCAGAGCGCGTCAGTGGCGGGGTGCGAGGCCGAGGCGTTCCCCGGTGTGGCTTCTGCTCGGTCCCTCCACTATTTTTTCTTCCTCGTCCTCCTCCAGTGTGTGCACGCTTCATTAGGCGTCTTGTCAGTGTTTCTCCTCAGACATGAGTGCACATTGCTTATCGACAGACCACCACCACCACCTCCCCCCACTCTCCCGCCACATCACAGACGCTTTTATTTGGATTGCGGAGCAGTCAGAGATAAATAGAAGGTGCAATATGCAGAGGTGGGAAACGTTCTTACACGAAAGTAGAGGATAGCTAATGATAAATGCAAAAACACTTTCCCCCCTACGGAGCTAGTTTGTCATGACCAAGCATGAAATGTAATAACCCCCCCTCAAAAAAAAAAAAAAAAAAAATAAATAAATAAATAAATAAAACAAAAAAAAATATTTGGGAGGCCGGTTACATGTTTTTAATAAAGAAAGTAACGCTTCATAATATAAAAACATAGATAATGTTAAGAAATAGTGTAATTACTGAACGTCTGTAGTATTTGTATGTTGTACTCGTGTGTTGGATGTGTCCCCTTAAGGGGCGTGGCCTAGTGAGCGACATCAGAACTTGTGGTGGTAGTGCTAGTGTGAGCATCTGGCCGTGAGTTGTGGCCGGTAGCAGCTCCTTGCGAGTATTTTCACGTTCCATTTGTGTGTTTGACCGGTTGTCTCTACTTATTGGCAGTTGTGGCTCTCCTTGCCCACATGCGAGGGCATCACTCTCCCATAATTGCACAAATTGTGGCGTATCTGAAGCTTGCTCGTGAGGAAGGAAAAGAAAGCTGTTATCTTCTTTTTGGGTCGTCAAAGTAAAAAGTTGGTTGTATAAATATTCAAGGAATGCTTAATGCCTGAAAATGTTACTTAAGTACAGTAATGATGGACTCGATTTGTTGTTTCCCACCTCTGAGAATCCTGTAAGCGTGCTTTTTTTTTTTTTTTTGCTCAGGCCCTTCGTTACGTTGCCACTCCAGGGACAACAGTGCATCTGTATATGCTCATGATCCATATGCTGGTTTTGAAATATTGCAGGGATAGCAGCCAAATTCTACATTTGTGCATGATGCAAAGGTGGTACGTGCAAGTCAATGAAATTAAAGGCGCATGCGACATAAAAAAGTCACCAAGCTAAATAATTTAAATCTGTGCGGCGTCCATATGGGTGAGTGGCTGGGAGAGGCTGGATGGCAGGGCTGGGAGCAAAGGCTTCGGGGAGAGAGGGAGGAATAGGGGGCGGGGTGCTCTTAGTGTGTGTGTGATTATGGAAATGAAGATCAGCGGCAAAGATAACACGTCGCCTTTTTAATCCAGAAAGAGAATGAAATAACACACTCTAAGTGTCTCTTTGAGGGGGCTTCGTGTATCCTCTCGAGGATTTCTTTTTTTGTCCAAAGTGGTCTTTTTTTCTGGAGATGAAGCAGGTCAGTCGAGGCAACCCTCCTGTTTTGGTGCGGGTCAGATTGACCCATTTTAAAAGTAGTTTTTCTAGGGATGAAAGCTTAGCACGGATGGTGCACCTTGTAATTAGTTCATTTTACATTTTTCTTCAACAATGTTTATAGAGCATCAAACAGGCCCTGGGTCATATTGACCCGGGGACATTATTGCTGATCTAGAGAAACAAACATGACAGGAGAGTGAAAGACTCTTCATGTTTTAAATGAATATTAAGATGACGATGAGGTTGCCAATCCTCCTGTTATGTTTGCTCCTTTTGTACACTAAAAATTTCCGTGGGTCACTATGACCTGCTGCATTTTTTAACAATCTAAGAAATGTCACATATTGGCCAGAGACATATTTTAAGAACAAAAAATAATGTATATGGGTCAGTTTGACCCATGATGTAACGAGGGTATCTAAAGACAAAGTTGCTGTGCTCCGGGGGGGCTCACTCATATGTATATCAAACCCTGCTGTTTGTTTGTTTCTTTGGTGAAATGTTTACGGGTCAAATTGACCCACTGCATTATTAACACACACAAAAGAATACGTTTGCTCCTCTTTAGCACCACGTGTCAATATAATTGGGCCAATATAATAGTTAATATATTATGTGGAAAAAAGTGAACTCCAATATTAATAGGGGTCAATTTGACCCATAACATAACCAGATCATTAAAGATCGCTTGGGCTTGTCTGATGCAGATCTATCAGCCTCCCGTTGATGTTTCTTTCTTTGGTCAAAATGTTCATGGGTCAAATTGACCCGCCACAATAACGTATGCCCTTTGTGGCGATATAATAGTAAATGACCAAAAAACACGTAGTCTTGTATAATTTGATATATCAGCACGGGTCACATTGACCCGCCACGTAACAGGAGGGTTAATTGACTTCAAGATTCTGCTACAGAATATTGACGGAATAATCTGAAGAATAAAAAAAACTTTATGCACTTACAAAGTTCTATACATTTTTTTTTTCATTTTGTAGTCTATTTTTGCGTGACATCTTATCCGCACTGGTGACATCCTTAACGAATTGGCCTTGTGTGTGCGTGCGCATTATCTTGAACACCCCCCGCCCCCTCCCCACATATGTATTTTTAATATATGCCCCCGGGCATAAAGTTGAAGAGCAAGAGCGGCCTGCAAATTTGCACAAAAGCAGCAATGTTAACAAGAAGGCACATTTATTCATAAAGCAATTTATTCCGGTGTGAGGCGAGTGTAGCAGAGAAAAGAAAATGTCAGAGAGAGAGGGGGAAAAAAAGACTTTGAATTTATTCAACTCGACTTTTTTTTTTTCATACAAGGCTTGACAGTGTTTGGGAATTATGCGTCCGCCCGTGCATGTGTCACGCTGCTAATATTCAGAATATTTAAGCCGTGTTGTTCTAAGCCTGCCCGAGCAGGCCGGTGCAGAGGTGAAAAAGTCAGAAGGCTCGTGAATGTGACCAAGCCAGTTTGCTGTGTGTGCGTGTGTGTGCGTGTGGGCGTGTGTGTGTCTGTGTGTGTGTTGAGACTGGCCTGATAAATGCAGTACCCCCTCAGGTGCTGTGTTGAGTGGAGCGACTGGTTAACACCGGTTGGACTGAATTAACCATTTCCCCGCCACTGTTCCTTCTGCTCCCCGGAGACATTGCCAACACATTCCCGTCCACTTGTACACACTCGCCAAGCCTCGCAAATTCGAAATGGGGGGGCTTAAAAAAAAAAATTGAATTTTTATGCTCCCACATTTCCATACGCTTCCATTCTAATCGAATCTTTTACATCAATTTTGACGTGAAAGTGAGATTGACAAGCAGTAGAGAGGTCGCACAACTTGTGCCTGTTTGGTAAAAGTTAGTCTCGTTGTGGTACGCTGTTAAAAAAAAAAAAGAAGAATTGAAGCTGGAACAACTTTAAAATAGAATTGATTGACATTTACGGCAACAATGTTAGTTATCACAACAAAGCAAGCAACAATTTGTTGAGTTGTTTTTACTTCCATCAAGTTGGGGGACAATACCCAATTAGTCGACAATTACTGCTGTAAACGCGTATTTCTTTGAGAATGCGGGAAAGCCAATTTTCACATTAGAGAATCTTGAAATCATTTTTTGAATTACCCAACTTAAAAGTTGATCAAAGTTTGTTGCCTTGAAATTTTTGAGTTCAGACAATTTATTATTATTCTTTTTTTTTTTCCGTTACGTTTTACTTTATTAGGTCTTGGAATGAATTTTCGTGTAGTTATGATTTGGTGACAGCTGATGTGAAGTGTGAAGTTGAATTTTTATGTTCACATTTGGGAAACTGCTTTAAATGTGTAATTAATGGTTATAACATTTGTTGTTTTTAGGAAAACTGTGTTTTCTTCTTAGACACATCCTCAGCACGACTATAAAGTGTACTTTAGCTGTTTAGAAAGGCCATCATTCTAAATTTGTTTATATGTGTAATTGACGACAGTTGTGAGGAGTGGGGAAGAAGTTGATTTTTTTTTAAAGTGATTTAATAATGCTTGAATTCATTTTTTTATACAAATGCGCTCAAAATTGTCTATAGTTTTTTTTCATTTTTTTTTTTTTTGCCTAAGCATAAACTGCGCACATATATCCCTTTAAATTTATTCTCCTGTTACAAAAAAAACTTTGCCTTTATATGGGTTCAAGTTGATCTTGAAAATACTCGACAATTGTAACAATGTCTGAATTTCTACTTAAACTATCAACTTTGTGAACAATTATTTACCCTCAACTGTTCTTGTCCTTCTATTATCACAAAATATGTCTTCTAAAATGTGTATATGGCTAAATTGCACTACGGTTAAATAACCATTTGAATCCATTCTGTAGGTCGGAAAGTCACCTTAAGTGCATGAACCCTGACCTAAAAGCACAACTTGCATTTGGGATGCAGAAAGTGCCACCAGTGCCCTTAATTGCACATGCAGGAGTGAAGGGGGGGGGGTGTTGGCGGAAGCGGCTAACGAAGTGGGAGAGTGAGGCTAATGGTGCTAAGGACTCTCTGGGTGTCTGGAGAGCCTCTCCACTTCATCAAGTGGGACTGGAAATAATTGGAACTTCCCTTTAAAAATATTCCCGCGTCTGACAAAGGCGATACGCCTCAGTTCATTTAAGAGCCAGGAGGTATTTTGATAACGCCGGTGTCCATTTCTAGTCATGTAGTGGTACCGAATATGGTTCCTTGACATGTAAAGGGTGCATCAGGTTTTTAGTAGTCATACAAAATAAAAGATTTGTTTTTCGTTTATTTTGGGTGCGTTTTTAATCTGACATGAAGACATCAAGTTGACGCAGGTGATTTTTATTTGCAGCTCTATGATAAAATGTGTTGGACGGGATCTGGCCCCCCGGCCTTGAGTTTGACACCTGTGTTTTTAAGTATATTTTTAAATATGTATTTTGATAATGAATGTGATGGATTAGTTTTATTTGAGTTAGTTTCGTTTTTAAAACCAAACATGCTGCCTTTATTGGTGTGTGTGAGGTGAGGTGTGTTGTGGGAGGTGGGCAACTCTTTGGGGGGGGGGGGGGTCGCCCCGGGAACGGCCACTTTATCATGACCAGGCTGACTTTCGGCAACAATCGGCTATGCGCTTATGCAACGCGTCTTTCCAGGTCAGCAGTTTGTTTCGGTAACGCCGTTGGTCAAAGGGTGAAACACCCCCCCCCCCCCCGAGTCAACAGGGGAGGTGCGTCATCCACCATTTTCTTAATCGGGTCGGCCCAGCTATCGCTAATCTATTAGTTTGCCCCCGCCGGAGTTACATGCGGGCTTCTTTTAGTGCGCCTAAAACTTCTGAGTCGCGGCGGGAGGGGGTGTGCTTGGTGTGCAGAGGTGGGGGGGGGGGGGGTTGTGGTTGTCGGTAATGGCGACTTTTGTGTCGGCATAAAGCCTTGGTTTGACCCCCCCCCCCCCTCATTCACCCCCACCTCCCTCCTTTCGGGGCGGCAGATTCAACAAGTGTGACAAAAGAGAGGCGACCACGTGACTTGTGTGCATCTTAGCCTGCTGGAATAGCAAGTAGGTTCATTCAATTCAAAGGAGGGGCTCCTCACAGTCACCCCCCCGCCCTCCCCAGAAAATGCAAAAGACCATTTTGTACCCCCAAAGTTATGATGGCTGACGTGCGGCCATGTTTGAAGTCGGCGCAAACAATAACGTGGCTTGTGTGTATTTAGCTAATAGAAAATCCCCCCCCCCCCCCAAACCCCCCCAGCCCCGCCAATCTAACCCCCTGCCGGCCTCCCACAATGGCCGCCGTGGCCATCGTGCAGAGCTCGGCTAAGCTAATGAGGAAACGGGCATTCACAAATCTCGTCTTTCCGTGCAGGGGGGTGGGCGGGAATGGGTGATATATAGCATTGAGAGAAAGGGGGTGCGGGTGTTGGCGGGTAGAGGTTGGGTCCCAAAGTGTAAACAAGAAGCTGTTTTCTTTTTCTTTGGCTGTTTTTGCAATACTTGCTCCAAAAGGAGTTGACAAATATACCGTATGTGGTATATGAGGCAATTTGTGTTTTCCCATCATAATTGGAATAATGTGACAAGACTCGCTTCCCAGGCAGAATCTGGCTCACCCGCAATCGCAACCTTTTTTTTTTTTTCGACTGTTTTTTTTTTTTGTAAATTGCTATAGCCACACGGTCTGTATGGCAGACTTGTGGATGGCATGTTTGCCTAATAGTTGGTGAGGTTCTGGGTTTGAACCTGGGCTCCTCTTGTGTGTATTTTACTTTTAATTTTATGCTTCTAGTTAAATTGAGTCCTTATGAAGTGCAGTCCACTTATCATTGTTTCATAAAACATGAAAAGCTGAAATGATTGCATTGTTGTCGTAATCGGATTTATGACTTTCTGACTTATGTTAAAAAAAAATACATGGACCTTGATAAAATAATTGCATAGTGCATTGCAATTGAAATATTGAGGGGGAAAAAAAATCGTGATTAAATCATTATTCAAAATCGTTTTGCCGTACTCCATTATTTCCTTTTATGGTAAAAACAACTGCAGCAGCAAAGCATTCTGGGAGATGGAGTTGTGTACGTGTCATCTTTGATTCACATGTGCCGCTGTTGATTGTCTGTGTGTGTGTGTGCGTGTGCGTGTGCGCGCGTGCGCGTGCGCGAGTGTCTGTGCGTGTGCGCGCGTGTGTATGATGTGATGGGGATTATGTATATTTACGCCAGCGCCTCTTAAGTATGCACATATGATTATTCCTGCGCTCTGGTCGCCTGTAAATAAGCGCAACATCTCTAAAAAGAAGCTTTCAGCACCTCAACCTTAGCCGTTATTATTAATATTATTATGACTGCAAATCAATCTGCGAGGCGACATTTCTCCTTGCGTGAGCGCTTGCTTGTTTGCTTGCATGAGGAAACCCCCCACCTCCCGCCCACACACACACACACACACACACTCGCGCACACACGCACACGCAATGAGTGTGCACCGGATCGGAATGCCGAATCACAATTTCCAGCAAGAGGAATCTTTTCATGGAGAATTAGGGAAGAAAAACGATGATTAAAAAAAAGTGTGTGTGTGTGTGTATGTCGCTTAACTCAGGATGGGGGGGGGTTGCCTGTGTGCATCTGTGCGCTTCCCTGGGCGGCAGATTTAAGAAGTTTAGCGAAAAGCGAGGCAGAACAGAAGCAGGGAAATTGAATTTATTTGACAATTAAGCGTTGGAATACAACCTAGTGCACATGCAGCAATGGGAGAGAGAGACGGAGGGAGGGGTGGAGGGATTTAGGGAATATGCAGAGGGAGGAGGAACGGCGGCTCATTAGGAGAACACAGAATAAATCAAGTGTGTCGCTTTGTGTGCAGTCTGCCTGTCGCCTTTTTTCTGCTCAATCGACGTCAGGGCTGTTCAAACTTTGAAATTCTTCACTTTTGGTGTGATAAATGCAGGAATAGCAATCCAATGTGCAAGATTGTATTTGAAGAAGTGGAGCATATTTCAACAAAATTGGTGACAAAGTTAGTTTTTGTGTTAATAGTTGGTGTTAATATGCTCGCTAACAGTCGACATGTCTTATTTTACATTTCATTTTTAGTTTTATTTTACTGATGCTTTAATTTGGCTATAATGCTCCTTTGAAATGACCTAAAAAGATTATTGACTTATTATAGATTGGAAAAAAAATAATTTCTTTTTTCACATCTTATTTTTTTATTATTTTCATCCTTAATGATTTAATTTGCATTTACATGTAATTTTGATTTTGTTTTTATGTTCCGATTTTTAGTTTTTAAAATTGTTTTCATTCTTTATTTTATTTTTTAATTTTTTTTTGTATTAGAAATGTATTTTTTAAAAGATTGTTTTGTATCTTAATTCTTCATTTTTATTGTTGATATATTGATTTATGACGCCCATGACCACAATCTCCATGAAAAAAATTCATACCCAAATTATTCTTGAGAAAACTATGATCAGAATTTAATGTCTACGACGAAACCAATATTTAAAAGAAAAACAAAAGAAAGCAAATCCGTCAATATGCGAATACTTGGGCGCTGACCTGTGAATATTCATAAATCAACTGTAGTTTTATGATGTAATATCAACAATCACCACTAGATGGCAGATATGTCCTAGTTGCACTTATAAGGGCAGTATAAGACGCAGTCTACTGCAACGTGAGTCGGCCTAATATTTTCCATCTTTTAAGTTGCCCATCCCTGATGTAGCCGACGTGTGTGCACAGGGCGAGTGTAGTATGTGTGTACCTTTTGCGGTCAAATTGTGTGTGCTTTTGTTAAATACCAGGAAGTGTGTGTCTATACATTCGTGTGTGCGAAACTTTCCTCCATTGAATAGAAGAGAGCAAAAAAGTCTGTTGTAATGTATTTGCCAATGGGTGTGTGAGCATATGCTGTGTGTGTATTGGCATGTGTGTGTGTGATCTCAGCATTAATTGCGCGTCAGATCAACCCTTGCATCTAAGGGCGGCCTGTGTGATTATAAATAAACTCCTCCCCCTCCACCACCCTCCGTCCCCTCGGAGATGCCCCCCCCCCCTGATTTTCCCATGGGGCCTGGGCGGCCACCTCCCAGCAGGCACTGCACTCTTTTGTTCAATTACAGCTAACGCACAACTTTGCCTCCCCACTCTCCATCCTCCGTGTTCTAATTATATTTTCAAATTAAAACACAAGAAACTTGCACGCATCGGGCTGCCGCGTACATGATTAGCACGTCTGCCTCGCAGGCTTGTGCTTCAGGTTTGACTCTTTGGTACTTTCCAAAATCATGCATGTTCGCTTCGTTAAAGACTCTCAATTGTTGAATGCTTGTTTGCCCCTTACGTACCAGTTATCAGTATCGTTCCGATAGCTGTCTCATTTTATTACTTTATTTTTGTGTGTATTTATTTTGAACAAATATGAAATATATATAAATACATTTGTGGGAAAAAAATGCAATTCACACAAACATACAAACTACCGTCATTGGTCTAATATAAACTTTATGCATTAAGAGTACTTGTGGTATCGGTCACTTGGTATCGGATGCATGGAAATGAAGGTGGAAAGATGTTTTCAAGCAAGTTGTTTTTAAGGTGAAGAGGTGTGTTTAACGGTTGAAGGCCGAACTGGTCAAAGTGAAGGCGTAAAGATTTTTTTTACGGCCAATATAAAGATGGAAGATGGAGTGGAAGGCAAAGAAGTATATTTAAGTGGGACAAATGTTCAAAGGTGGAAATAAAATGTATAGTTTTGCGGTAAAATAAAACGGAAACACCTTTGTAAGAACCACAATCGCTGAGTAGATGAAAGTTCTCGTCCCCCCCCCCCCAAGGCTCTAAACTGTCATCCAACTGTAAAATTGAGTGAACGGCCATTTAATTGGAAAGTCAAATTACTGTCTTTGACACCGTTTTGCAGTGTCTATGATTGAGAGATTAAAAAACATTGTAGGGAGCAGCCCAGACAGAAAAATACATAAATAAAGAACTCGCTGTTCTATGGTTATTGTCACTGTTTGCCTTGTGTGGTACAAAACCACCACGCTTAATATGCCCTTTTGAATCCAAATTGGATGACTTCTTTTTTTTTTTTTTTTTTTTTTTAAGGATCCTTTGCACTGTATTCATTCCTTCCCAACTCGTGTTCTGTGTGCTGAGCACGTGGTCTGAATTACCTGGCATCTTCAGACGCATGCCTTTTAAGGGGGACTTTCCTCGCCTTGGACTCATTTTGCGGGAAACAACAGCGATGTTGTGCGTGTAAGCGCCCCGATTATCATCCTTGAAGCTGGCGACATCAAGCCGGGCCGCCAATGTGTTTGTTTGCAGCACCGCGCTCTTGAAGATTGTCCTTTTGTTCCCCCTGTTTTTAACACTCTCCAACTGTCTCCAGTTGTGCGGCATAAAAGGATCCAGATTGAAACCACTTGATGGTTTATTTATTTATTTATTTTTCTTTAAATCCCGCAACTCTACCAACCCTTTCGTCCACCACCAGGTCTTCCATCACTCAATTTGTCATGTCAGGGCCGAAAGAAAAAAAAAAATCAATATCAGCTCGGGTTTGACTCTCAAAGGTAGTGTGTTGATCGTGTATGTGCGTGTGTTTTTGGGTGTTTTTGGGGTGTGTGCGTGTGTGTGAGGGATGCTGCGATAGATCCCGTTTGAAGTCTCGTCGTCCCTTTCAGAAGCGGAATAAGAGGTAACATCTGGTTTGGTTGCAGTGCGAGGCAGCCACATTGGAGGAGGCATTTGTGTGTGTGTGTGTGTGCGCGCACTGATGCACATCTGCAGTGTGCTCATACATAGTGTGTGTGTGTGTGTCTGAAAATAACACTCAATGAGAGGTTCCCCCAAGTTCAGTCACACTTTGGCATTAAACTTTCGCTTCAGTTTTGCCTCAAATAGTTCTGGTTCTGTTTGAAGAGGACTTCCTCGCTTCTGGTCTGGCTCTGAGGTGTACTTTTATACCGCAGAATACCGTTTTCCCTTTATGGGTTTGTGAAAAGTTTGGACTTGAGACAATCAAAGTATTCATGCAGGCTTGCGGAGGATGGAAACATAACATGGATTGTCAAATGTGACGTGTAGAAGTTATGCGACTCCACTGCATGCTTTGGTGAATGTGCACTTTTGTCTTTTGCAACGACATAAATGTCAGGAAAAACCTTCTAGAACAGCTGAAGTTTATTTGGGTTTAATTAGAGCCATGTTAAGCGGCGGCAGGTGTGCTGACGGGAGTTTGAGTGTGATTGGTTAGTTTGAACACAGCCACATCCCCACTTATAAGAGGGTGTGCGTATTTTTGCAACTATGATTTCTCTCTTTTTTTTTTTTCCCAAGATAAATGATCTGATTAATATTGTACATCAGGGCCCTAACCTTCCCGTGCGTATTGTTATATTGTCGGTCTACAAATGTTGCTGCACCATTTGTGCTTAAATATGTTATTTAAAGGGCCCGTCTACATTTTGTACTGTGTGTTAGCATTCAACTCGCGGACTTTTGTCAGTGATGTGGTTTGTTAAAAACACAGTGTGTCATTCTCTTTGTTTTATGTTTAAACTTCAGCTGCACGGGAACAGCAATACACAGCTTGAAGCAAGCAGTTGGCCTCTTTTTTTTTATTTACACCCCTGTCCCGGGTTTCCCCTTTTACCCTTTCGCACAGCTACCGTTCCGCATGTGATACTTTCTCCGACATGGAAATTTTGCGCAACTGTTCCTTTCATACTGATCAAGGATTTGAGTAAAATCCTGAAAATTCAAGGTCGCATGAAAGCGACGTTTTGCTCGTGTACGCTAACATTTGTTAGCTCGCATTTCATCCATTTTGACTTTTAATGATCATGTCATTTTCCCACTTTTTACTCGTGTATTGGGTCGCATTTGTCAACGCAGATCTCATGCGGTGCTGTATATATTTGAATTAATTCCTTTGTGGATGACATCACTTTCTCTGGTTGTGCTTGTTGTCATCTGCTTGCAGTTTGTCCCAAATGGAGACAGACGTGGATCGCATGCTTCACAAAGCTGGGAACTCATGCAACATGTTGGCTTGCTGCTTTCTCCCTTTTATTTTTTTTTCTTCTTCTTCTTCTTCGTCTTCGTCTTTTCCACAGCCCTCATTCCATACGATGGTGTCATGCATACTCGCTTGTGCCTGCATGCCCTTATATGAGTACGCGACTTGCACTGTATGCAAAAAGAAAAAAAAAAGAAGTGACAGCACTCTAAGTCGAGCGGAAACCTCCGCCAAGGCTGAGTGACAATGACACATTGTGTTTTCTGTGTTGTTTTATTTCAACAAGTTCTTTAATTCGGATGGGTGCAAACAAAAATTGCTCACAAACATTACTTGAATACATTGAACCTCCTTTTTTCAAATTTATTTATTTATTTATTTTTATTTTTAATTTGTTTTATTTTGTTTTTATTATTGAAAAGCCCGTTACAAAATAATCCAATAATAATAATAATCAAATTGATCATTAATTGTGCTTGATGCTGTTTCCCTCCAGTGCTGTAGATGGCGATGATGTTTGTTTGTAAGCATTTGGCTACAATAAAATCCTTGATACGTTAAGATGATCATTCATGGAAGTTGCTGTTCCGCTCCAGCCCTGTAGATGATAGTAATGTTTATTCGTAAGCAGTGTTATCTCTAATCTCGTTGCACACTTGAGTACAATGACAATAAAGGGATTTCTATTCTATTCTATTTTACTTTTGCGAATAGTACAGTAAATCTTAATAAAATGAACTGCTAATTATGAACCAATAAGGTGGCTGTAATTCTTCTTTACGTTATTTAAATTTAAATTACTTAAATGATACTATAGTGGTGGTAAAATAAATAATGAATCATAAAATAAATTGATATTTCCATTTATGATAAAATGAATGTAAAACTGTGTTTTGCATCCCCCCCCCCCCTTTTTAAGCACATTCGCAATAAAATCAAATACCTCAACTCAGCAAAGTCTAATGAAGTCGTCCGTTTTGCGTTGTGTATCTGCAGACGTCTTGGAACCGAGACCACGACGACACGGCGTCCACGCGCTCCGGGGGCACGCCGGGCCCGTCAAGCGGCGGTCACACGTCGCACAGCGGCGACAACAGCAGCGAGCAAGGTAAGGGCGGCCGCTTTGTTGCATTCGGCGCTCGCCGCGTTACATCAGCTGCGTCTGGCGCAGGCGCTTTTGCAAGAGTTGATGCCCAGAAAGCCTTGCGGACCCCCGGACACCTCTTTAAATTGACATTATCCTGTTGATTGACAGTCTCCACGTTGCCTTCACCCCACTATCTCCAAATTGCCGTTTTATTGTCGCATTTGAGGAGTTCTGGACACTGTTGCGTCATACGCCGCAGTCTGCACTTTGCTGCAAGTGCTCTAAGTCGAGGTCGGGTGAATAACTAACTCCCTGACAGTGTCAATCCTTACTGAGCATTGTTGCATCAAAGACGAGACAGTTATTAGGGTTACTGGGGTGTTCCTAATAAAATGGCCAATGTCTAGCACTACAGTAGAAAGGGAGGGGGGAGCAAATTCATTTATTATTAAAGATGATTTTGCAGGGTTAGCCAGTGGAAGGGAATAGCCGCCGCCACCAAGGTTTCCGCTCCAATGAGTGGACATTTTGTGTGTGCGCATGTGTGTTACCAACACATATCGTGTCATTGTTGTCATTCCTGGTCGCAGACCTGCTCGGAGAAAGACCTTGTTCCTCCTGTTTGTGTCGTTTTGGTTGGCGTCTCTTTCAGAGCGGACGACATTAGACTCATTTATTGCTTTTAAGTCTGCACATGAAGGGTTGTGAATTTGTTTTCTACACTTGAATGTGGAAAGGGAAACAATTTGGTCGTCACGATCGGATCTTTTCTAGAATGGATTATTTGACGGAATAATCAAGTAATCTGATGGATTTGGTGTCGTTCTCTGTTGCGATACGGTTGTTGACTGATTGTCATACTTCCCGATGGATTTCATCTTATGTCTTTTTGTGAATAATTTGCAGCTCGGTTACTGCATCAATACTCCCACATCAGATATCAATTGTGTACCTGTGCAGGTGTCAAATTTCCTGAGTAGTTTTTTAGTATATCACACAAGGGCCGTATCTTGATACTGTTGATATCATCGTGAGATATCACCTTATGATGAGTTAACCATCCGGAGCAAAAACACTATCTGCGAAGTTTACAGTTGACTTTTTAATGTTATCAAAGTAACAGTTGGCAAAGGCAATCCCAGCATGGAGCGTGTTTCTCTCTACACATACTTTGTATGTCTCCTCCTGTAGTCGCACTATGTTGTGTCTTCCAACCCTTTCTTTCATGCTACATGCAGTAATTATGACATACAGGAACTTCATAAGCTTGTGGTGGGCCGCTGTCCAAATATTTTTGGCCCTCTGGCGTGTCTTCACTGGAAGCCCCTTTCAATTATGGAATTAGTATATTTCTATACACCCTTCCACTTTCCAGCTTCTAATCATATACTTGGCTATATTTGCTGCTTTTTCATGCTAAATTCTGCACACTGTTGTGGTTCTGCGGCGTGAGGCGTTCAGGCTACCTCGTGCTTTACTTGAGTGACACGAAAAGCCTCTGGGAAAAAAAAAATCTAAAAAAAATAATAAAATAAAATCAAATTTTTTTTTTTTCTCACAGCGTTTGTATTAATTACAAGGCTCCCGGTAACTCATTTTAAACATGCATCAGGGGTCACTTCAATAAAAATAAAATTGTTCCTTCTTTACATGCAATGATATGATACATATTTGTTAATCACTTATTGAAAATGTATCCCAGCATTGAATATATCTATACAACGTTATATATTGGCCGTTAATTACCAGCAAATTTAAATTTTTCATCACACCACCATCCATCCCTTATCCAAACCGCTTCTCCTCCCGAGGGTCGCCCACTGTAATAAATTTCGCACTATACAAAGCAGCGATTAATGTCAACAGAGAAAGCCGACGTACAGTATCTACAAGAGACGTGTACCTAGCATGCAATAACATGATTATTACTTCCTTAATTGCGTCAGAGGCTGTTAACATGTGTCTAGCATTGTGTATTGTCTTCACAGGGTTCATGTTGCATATGTTATTGGGACAAGGGGTGGTGTGTATTACACGCGCACACACACGCGTTCACGCGCACACGCTCATGCAGGGACAAGAGTAAGTACCGGAGGCCATGTTGGACGCGTTTCAGTTTATGTGGGTTAAGAGCGCTCTCCGCCGCGTCATATTTGCCTCTGTCAGTCACTCTGTAATCCCGCTAAGCTGGTTATTTATCTGTTTGTGGCGTCCCCCCTCCTCACCCCAAACGCTTTCATCTCCCACCTACTCTCCCGTGTCTCGCTTTCATTTCGCCGCCGATTGTTTTGGCCTCCCACTCGCTCCCCGAACCGCCACCTTTTGTTTATCTTCACCTCACAACTTGGTCCCTCCTCCTCCTCACATTTCTTTCATATCTCCACCTTCCGCTTGTTGTTGTTGTCGTTGTTTTGGCTCTTGATTTCTTCTCTTCCTTCCGCCTGTGATTGAGTTCTCCCTGACCTTTTACGCTTTCCCACCTTCCTCCTGAGGAAGATGTCAGCCGCCCAAGCGCTACCAGCATTTTTTTTTCTCCCCCTCTTTCCCTGAATGCCTCACTGGGCAACGGTGGAAACATCTTCTTCAGTGCGAGGAAATACAGTAAAATCACTTGTAAACTGGCCTCAGCGTTGTTTGCTCCACAGTCGCCACTTGGCTGCAATAGCTGTTTTTTGGCAGCCCGCAGGCTCTCTTTTTTATTATCCAATTTCCAAGATATTGAACGTTTTAAGGATGGAAATGACCCAAATAAGCATCATGCCAACATGCCCTTCTTTTTCAGGATTGTGAGCCACAGTCTCCACTTTGCTGCAACACCTTGTTTTCTTGCGGCCCTCAGTCTCTTCTTGATTGAACATGGCAACATTAGAATGTACATGGCAACAGATAACATCAACTGAATAATTGTTATCTTACATGGCTGAATTTTTCTCCACTTTGCACCTTTTCGTGCTGCCCTTGACTCGAATTTGTCACATTATTGTAACATTTGTGGATAATTGGCTGAAAAAAAAAAATCACATGCTAGCTGGACATTGCAGAATTCTGCTCCGTAGTGTCCGTTTTGCTGCAGTAGCCCGTTTTTTTCTGCCCCCAAGTCTGCTCTCGATTATTATTCGATATAACATTTGTGCATATATGGCTAGAAATGACACAAATAAACACACATGCTATCTGAACATTGCAGGATTATGTGCCATAGTCTCTTCTTTGCTGCCGTTGCTTGGTTTCTTGGTGTCTCCATTGTCTTGTGAAATTATCAAGTCATTGAAACATTTGAATATACAAGGTTTAAAAAATGGAAATATACACATGCTGGTCGCCACATAATTATGTGCCCTAATCTCTGTCTTGGTGGAGTTGCCCGGTTTCTTGCTTCTGGAGTTTCCTCTCTATTATGTAATTGTCACATCATTGTAACATTTGAGTCTGCACTGGTTGAAATGACAAAAATAAACACATATGATTGGTGGACATTGCAGGATTACTCTCCATAGTCTCAGCTTTGCCGCAGTAACCCGGTTTCTTACGGCACCCATTCTCTTTTTGTCTCTAAGTCCTCACGTCATCGGAACATTTGGAGAGACACTGCTAAAAATGACAAAACATAAACACACGCTAACTTGGTTTAGCGATGGGCGCTGCATGATTATACTGCACAGTCTCCACTTTGCTCCAATTGCCCGGTTTCTTGGTGTCTTCAATATTTTACAGATACTCAAATCCCCTTTCGGGTGCTTTTCGGGTGTGTGGGGGGGCTCCCCAAAAAGGCCCTTCACGTGGTTCCCGCTTAGCTGCAGTCTCACGTCTTCAGTGTGACACATTCAGCCTTGCACGCTCCAGTGTAATGGTGCACCTCGCAGGGAGCTGTTTGCCTTGGCTCGGGCCCGCGCTCTCCTCTTTTACAAATGCTGTGGGTAATTGGTGATACATATCTAATACAGCCAGTCATCGCCTCGCTCCCTGGATGCTTCTGACAGGCGGCGGTGGAGGGAGAAGGGAAGAAGGAAAGCTGTGTGGCGCTCCAAAAAAGAGAGCAAACACTCTGCGATGTGTTCTTGTGTTTCCCCTTCGCACGCCAAGCAAGAAGGAGCACTTTATTCCCTCTGCGGGGCCGCGGACGTGATCTGATTTGAACATTCTTAACATGTCATTTGAGTGTAAAAAGAAGATATTAGTGTTGCCAAAATAAAAAAAATAATAATAAAAAAAATCCAAAGAAAAAAACCAAAGGCTCAAGCAGAGTTAATCGTTTGCTATTCTGTTTGAATTCAGTACGGGACCACTTGAAATGGATTCAATTTCCAAAGTCATTCAACGTAATGAATGAAGTAAAATAATATAATACTCTATGTATATTATTATTCTTAAAAACATTTTAATAATAAAGAAAATATTTATGCAGCCCAAGTCTTGACAAATGGGAGAAGTAGTAATTGGTGTCAAGGAAGTACATTGACGTGATGCACCTCGACTGACACTGAAATAGTTGAACATTGAGGAGGCTCTAAGTTTAGCCTGGGTTGTCAGAATGAAACTTTCATACGTTCATTGTATTGCTCCTTCTGGTGCGCATAGCTTGGCAGGTGAGGGCAGTATAATAGCTGGAATAGCGCTGAGCTAATAGAGAGGGACTAATTAACGCCACCATCACCGCCATCGCTACTGCTGTCGGCAAGGAGGGAAAAAAAGAAGGTTCTTTGGAGACGCTCCCTTTTAATGACATGTGCCAAACAAAATCTTTCCCCCCCTCTGTACGTATATGCTGAAGGAATCCAGTGAGCGCCTAGAAAAAAGTGAGAGGGGAAATATGGCGTTCGTAAGGCTTGTGGTCAAGACATAAACACCCGAGCTGGGAATGCGGTGTGGGAGCCACAAAAAGAAAAAGAAAAACGTGGTTCTCCTAATTGCTCACAGCGAAACGGCGGCAGTGCCGTGTGTAAAAAGCCTCGTTAAAGCTGAGATTTGATATAAAATCACATTAGCAGGCTTGTGCTTACTCACGCCTTGCTTTGCTCTTTCGAAGCGGCGGAAAGCACATTGCATTGAATGCATCACAAATAAAGAATCGAACGTTTGTTTGTTATAACCTAGTTCACCGTTCACGCGACAGTGGATAATTTGTGCCCATTGAAATGCATTGGGTGGCTGTTGTATTTTTTATTTTTTTTTTATAACCCAATTTTTAAAAAATCATAACGACTGATAGATATTCAATATGCGTTTTCTACAAAGAAAACTAAAATTAAACTCGTAATAAAAAAGAAAATATTGGAAAAAAAAAAGAATTCACAGCAATGCGACTCCGCGGCTGCCAAACCACCATATATTTAGTTGATTCCCCCAGACATTCAAACAACAAAAACAAAACCCAAAATATTACAAAAAAAACCAAAAAAGGCCAATTTTGGTCATTTTTTTTCTCTGTGGCAAAGTTAACTACTAAAGCATCAAGAATTGTAAAACAGTCAAATGTTCTTCCTATTATTGACATCTTTGTTGTTGGAAGCATTAAGGGACCAATAAAACAAGTTATTTTATTCCTTTCCATTTTTTTAATTAATCAAATATTAGAATTTTATTTCACCAAATATCGCAATCTGCACGGGCCTTAAAGAATCCATATCGACAACCACTGCAGCCTCACATAGTGTCATTCCATTCCCTCCGTCAAAACTTGCCGGCTTTGGCCTCCCATCGATCCGGCCGGGCTATTTTGAATCCATACCCTCTGACCTCCGCCAAGGTCGGTCATGACCGGACTGAGCTCGTCCAATGGCTTGCCTCGGCGTGGCCTCTTCACGACAGCCAATTAATGGGTGCCGTTGTCCAGCAGACTGGAAGAGAGAACTGAACTCTCTCTCTCTCTTTCTCTCTCCCCGTGGGCCTCGCTCGTTTGCTCGCTTTCTCTCTTTTGGAATCAAAGCGTATGGAATTAGCTCCACTTTAACAGGCCATCAGTGTCGAAAGAACACAGGGATAGGTCTCGGTTGGCCGGCACTCAACCGGGGCTCTGGCGGACTCACATGCTTCCAACGCAAACACTGCTGCACTTATGGAAGTAACAGTAGATTTTCGAGGAGAAAAATAAGCTATTTGGAGCTCTAAATTTCTCTTGGCCCGTGCATTATTACCTCCTTCAAGGAAGTCAGTCATCACAAAACAATTGATCCCATCGGAATCAATGTATTGCATTTTTTTTAAATCACATTTTATTTTTACGATGATAGATAATTCTTGGTGCGATATAGCGATGCTGATAGCGTGAATTGCACTCTGCCTTGGAGTAGTTTGACGTCCGTGAAGCTAAACTGGCGCTCAAGTGCATCAACCAACTTCTTGAATGTTAAAATCATTCACTGCCACCCCAAGTAAAATGAATATACGTTTTGGCTTTTATACACGTCAGTGGCAGTGATTGAGTTAATGATAAAATGTAGAGCCACCATTTGTACATCAGTGTGGTTTCAATTTACGATTATTTGGCTCCGGCGAAATAATCTGCAATACTGACAGAGATATTTGTATATTTTTATACAGTATATATTTGCCTTTTTGGTGTCTAGTTATGTTAATAGTGTCTTTAAATATGATCAGATAAAAGGGAAAAAGCCATAAAAGTCTTGTTTGCGGCGGCATAAACACTTTTGAGGAAGCTGCTGGCTGCTAGTAGCGTTGTTTGTATGGAATTTAGTGCATGGCAAACTCTGTTTATGAGCTCACCTGGGCTACAAAACCACTTTACAACTTCTCTGTCAACGCTGGAAAACGATAAACACTATTAAATATTTTATATCGCGAGCAGGGCGATAAGACGAGCCACGATGCGGGAATGTGGGAATGTGAAGCAAGCGGGCAATATGTGCACAGGGTGTACCTAATGATTTGTCCAGTGTGCGTGGATGGATGTGAAGCAGCTCTGTGATGACTTTTCACATGACGGCGCGGTTGTAAAAGTGTGAAAAAAGAGGAAACGGGGGGTCAGGTTCTCACATGGAGGGTTTGCCTGCTGGATGAGCGGCCGAGAGGAACATGAAAGAGGCAACGGAGGCGCGGCCTGTTTTGCTCGGTGGTCAGGACGGGCAGAAAACGTGACGGACAATCGGACACGTATGTTCATGCTGTTCGCATCAGTAGCGCTGGAATATGCCAACTTTGAATTTATCCAGCCTCTCCATTGTGCATTCGTTATGGCTGAGTCACCGAATGATTAGAAACAGCTGTCAGTAGGATGAAGTGCAGTCGGAATTTATGTAAAACTACAACCCCGATAATAATAGTACATAACCAGAATTATTATATTAATTCCTCTTACATCGAGCATATCAGTTATGTATTTTTTTAATGCATTATTTTCAATAAATATATTTTTAGTTTTTGGATGATTAAAAAGAAATTCAATTTAGATGCATTATTATTAATTACATAATAAAACTGCCTTTTTATGAGCGGATTTATTTTAATAAGTACAACTCCATCCATCATTTTTTATGCATGTTGGATGAACAAATAATAAGCCATCATATTAAAATAAATGAGTATTAAAATTTAAAAACATCGAAATTGATTTTATTTTATTTTATTTATTTCAAATTCTATTTTTCACAAAATCTGCCTCTTGAGATATTTATTTCAATAAATAGACTTTTTTTAAAATTTATTATTTTATTTTTTTATTTTATTTATATCATAATACAGACTTGTTTTTAAATTATGTATTAAATATAATAAAGACATAATTAACGTAAACAAAATAGTGCGTTTGTATCTAAGAGCATGTAATTTATTCCTTTAAAAATATATTCAAATTGGCACACTGACATAGATAAATCTATTTAAAAAGATGATTTTAAATATAAACAAAGGATGGTCAAGATATTTTTATAAATGAGATAAATATTTCCTTTTTTTGTTTTATCACAAAACATGCCATTTTAATGTATTCTTTTACTTAAGAAAAATCTCATTGAATTTTACTGAATTTACTTCAGTCGAAGCAATCATTTGTTTTCAGTATCGTGTGCCCATTACTTGTACCTAATGAAGTGGCCGGTGAACATCTCATCATTTCTTGAGCTGTTGGGGTGAATATGAGCAAGATCTTCTTCATTTACTCCTCCGAGGCGACGCTGGAGGAGGTTGGCGGGGGTCGGTTCCCTCGGTATAAAGCGTATCTTTAGCTCCCATGTTGTAATTGTGGGCCCGCTAATGATGTACGCGCATTCTCGCTCGTTTGTTTACAGGAAGCGCTCTTCTTTAATTTGAAAGCGCCTTGCCTATATCTAATTGCTGGTGTTTTGCTCAAAGATACAATTTACACACAGCGGAGTTCAACACGCAGCAAAGCCCATTGTGGAATGGGACCTTTTCCAAAAGTGTCGCGCAAGGACTCAATTCTTTTATTTCATTTTTCGGTGGACGCGGAACCATAATTAGCGTGCTTCTTTGGCCTAATGACTGAGTGTGAATCGTTTGATTGTGTAAATATAGATTTATAGCACGGTTCAAATGTGGTGCAAGTGAAAAGGTGAAAGTGGAGCTTCCACCCGTGGGAAGTTATCAAGGTTATGAAAAATTGGGATTTTCATTTTTAGTCAGATTTGAATTATGTTTTTAAAATAGGTTTGTTTTAGTTAGTTGGTTTGTTAGTTTTTATTTGTTTTTAGTAGCTCCTTTCCTCCCAGTAAGACCTAAACCATTTAGGAGGGCATTTCTGGTATAATTCTAGTTGGTGGAAAATTGGAGATAAAAATGAAAAAAATATTTTATGCAGGTTTAGTAGTAGTCATTCTACTGCAACCCTACCCAAAGGTTCCTGGACCCCTCAAAAACAGTCCCGTCGACCAATGAAATGGTTACATCCACCCACTGATTGATGGACTAAAGTGCTTTATCCCAACGCTTTTGTCCACATTTGCACTGAATGCCTCTTGACTCACACACACTTGCACAAATGTTTATTTAGCCGTTTGATGAAGAGATTAGCGCCATCATCATCCTACGCTCTTAAGACAGCCAAGGAGGGGTGGGGGGGGCATGTTAAGGAAATCCAGGATTTCCTGACACGCGGGGGTCTTGGATTGGAAAACCTGCGATATTTGCGAGACATCCACGTGTCTCCAAATGATCAGTTGCTCATTTTCTGGTAAAAGTTGGTGTAGAAACAGAAAGTGCTAATGCTAGCGGGCTTCTTCTTCATTTTCTTTTGTTGTTGTTGCTGTTTATTATTAGGCCCATCACAGTGGTCTGTCTTAGAGCTACAAACAGCAATGTGCTAATTTTAGCCTCCAAAGAGGATGATGAGGATAAATAGCCTGCTGCCTACACTGTGCCATATGTTCCTCTCGCCGTTATATTGTCTCACGGATATTTGCACCGCCTCCTCAGCCCCAACACCACCCTCACTTACTCACGTTTATAAGGACGAGATAATAAGATATCATGTACATACAGTATACTGGAGAGCATTTCAACCACAGGAGTTAGCTCGAGAATTTTAGGCTGACATGAACGATTGTCTAAATTTAGTCCACTGGTCATTTCTTAGCTTCGATGGAAGACACTGTTAGGAGGACGTAATTTTAGGAGAAGCAGGAGCTTTTGGTGCAAGACCTACCTCAGGCACAAATAATTTTTTTTTGGGGGGGGGGATTTATGGGGACATATACAGTGAACCCTCGCTACTTCGCGCTTCACCTTTCGCGGCTTCAGTGCTTCGCGGGTCTAAAAAATATTCGGGGGCATTGTAGTTTCGCCGAGCGGCACGAGGGGGCGCTGGAGCGGTTAGACGGCCGGCGTGCGTCGAAGAGGAGAGTGGACGAAGAAGAGAGTGGACGAAGAAGAGCACGTTCCCCCGGGCACGATTTGGGGCGACGTTTCGCGCGGTTTGGACCGTACCAGAGCTCCGGAGGAGGCCGGCGTGCGTGGCAGTTAAGCTGTAGAGGAACAACTTCCGCCCGGGCACGAGCGCGGCAACATTTCGCTTCGCTCGAGACCGTGCGAGAGCTCCGGAGGAGACCGGCCGGCGTGCGTGGCAGTGAAGCCGAAGAGGAACAACTTCCGCCCGGGCATGAGCGGAGCGCGAGGCTGTCAGTTATGAATGAATAAATAAATAAATGAAGAATGCCACCTTTCATTTCACAGGGCACACTGGACGGCGTACCAGCAGGTAAAAGTCGAAGTAATTAAATAAATACAAAAAGAAGTAATTGAATAAATACAAAAATAATGGCTGGGGAATAAAAAAATGTTTTAATAATAATTTGTTTTGTTTTTTTGTTATAACATGAATTTCACTCTCTCTCTCTCTCTCTACCCGTATATATATATATATATATATATATATTTTTTTTTTTTATTTAATTTTTTTTTTTAAGCATTTTTGAAGGTGCGCCGCTACTTCGCGGATTTTCAGTTTTCGCGGGTGGTCTCGGTCCCCATTAACCGCGATAACCGAGGGTTCACTCTATACACTTTTCAGTTGATGTGTACTTAGACCTCAAAATTCAAGAAATGTAACTTATTGGTTGTTTGTTTGGTGTAGTCTTTGGAACTGAAACGCTTCCTCTTTTGGCATTGATAAATCAGCATCGGACTCAACAAGTGCCACTTATCACTCTCAGACAAATTCGATGTAACCTCGATATAATGCTTTAACTCTGCCTTGAAAAAAATGTATGCAACCAGCTACAAAGTTTTCAATCTCAGGTTTTGGATGTAATTTGTGAAAGATATGTTATAGACTTGCATTCAAGGTAGAGAACTAGCTACTAAGCCAACTAGCATGGCTAACATCGTTGCGTTTCTGTACTGACTTACCACTTAAAGCAGGTGGGAGAGAGAAATAGCGACTCATCTTCTAACTAGCTACCAAGCCAACTAGCATGGCTAACATCATTGTGTTTCTGTACTGACTTACTACTTAAAGCAAGTGGGAGCAAGAAATAGTGACTCATCTTCTAACAAGTATGGCTAACATAAGTTTGTTTCCTCAATCGCTTTACTTCATAAAGTGAATAGGAGCAAGTCACGACTCATTTTCTTACAAGCTAACAAGCAACACCGGGTCTTTTCGTCACTGACATTACTTCACAAGGCAGGGAGAAGGCAGGAAATAGCGACTCATACTGTATGACGTTTTGATTTTTGTTTGGGTAAAAAAATATTTTTACATTCACTAATGTGGAGTGGAGGAGTGTGTTTTAAAAAAACAGCTAAAATAACAATAATACATAATTGCTTGGTTTTTAGCGTGTTTAATCAGACAATTTAATCATATTTGTTGGTCAAACAGACAATGGCCTCCCAAAGTTCCTTGTTCCATGGTGAACTTCATACAGTTCAAATGCAACCGACAGTTCTAGAAACTTTGTTTTTGGTGCTTTCGGTTCCTGGAACTGATTAGTTCAGTGTTGAAAACGCCACATCAAAAGGTACCTGGACCTCTTCTCTAAAATTCTCGCAGCGCCTTCCAAATTGCCTCCTGAACTGAATTTACACAATAGTCCCCATGGTCCAAATACACAATGGTCCTCAGAAAGTCCCTATCGGTTCCGGTGAAAATGCTTTCTATGTTGCGCCTAAACTAAAAAAAAAAAGTGAGTTCATCTCTGGCTCAAAGTGGAATTTTCCGAAAGTGGCCATAGTAGCGTAGCGGCGTTCCCCTTTCATCCGCTATCGCTTCCAGCTGCAAGGTAATATTCCCGCCCCCCCCCCTTGCCCCCCCCCCCTCATCTGTAATCTCCCACAATTTACTTGATATTCCCACTTGTAAATGTGAGCCTGCAGTGGAATAGAGATGAGCACGCTCTCTCTCTCTCTGCATTATTCTCTCACATGCTTGCCCTCAAATTGAAATAATTCAATTTATGGACACAGTTCCAGACCTCCCCGGCTAAGACCATTATGCACGGAACCCCCCAGCCACCCCCTACCCCGCCGTCCCGCCCCTCTTTTCCCAACAAAAGAACGGGAGAATTTACCAGCGGGCTCTCCAAAACGACACCCACGCAAAGCCAATTTCATGCCAGCCCAGAAGACCCACGAGAGGCGCCATTTTAGCCACCCCCACCCTCGTTTCCCCGCAGGATTGTTTTTATCATCCGATGTGGGTCGATAGCGCTTTAAATTTATTCTTATGGATTATTTTATCACCTCGCTCTTCCACATAGCGAAGGTTCCTGGGATGATGTCGCCGGTATGATCCCCTCAATAATCACCTGATGTTTTCGACCCACTCAAGACAAACCTGACACTTAAAAGGTGGAAAGATGACGCTTGCGCTTGTGGGAATTCAGTCGGATTTTCTGCCAAAAGGGTACAGATGTGACTTTTTTTTTCCTCCCCAAAATGGAGCCCGGAATAGTCTTAAATATTGAGTTGGATTAAACAAGGCTTGGTAAATATAATTGTATTGAAAATCTATTACAAAAATGAATTGCATTTTATTGCAAATCCATACATTTGTGGTGAATTAATGTTAATTTATATATATATATAATGCTGAGTGTGCATGCATTTCAGTAGGCGCGAAGATTGACCTGAGGCTGACCCTCAGCAAACACAAACCCTCACCCTCCTCACCTTCCATTACCTCCCCTAAGGCCCGATTCCCCTCCCCATGTGTGCTCCCTTTGACATGGATAGCAGCTTTCGGGCTTTAAGTGAAAGATAAAGACCTGGGTGAGTTGCGTGTTTAGAGGAAAGCCAGGGCCAGATAACAAATACCTGTGGGTAAACACACAGGAGGGTGGTAGTGTTGGTGGTAGTGGGGGCGTGGGAGTCTTGGGGATTCTGTTTTGTTTGTGTGTTTGCAAAGCAACACGAGGTAGGCCACTTGTGGCTTGCGGTACACACATTAGGACGTAACCCGATCAAGTGCTGCTGCTGTGAGTCATTGTAACTCAAAGAGATAAGAGATGCTCACCTGAGATGACCTCCTGACACACACACATACACACTCATAGATGATACACACACGCACACGCAGGGGTCATACTATTACAGGAAGTCACCCCGCCGCCTCCAGGAAGTAAATCCACACGGCTATTCGGGGGGGTCATATCACTCGGTCCACACGCAGGAAGTTGGGCTGTAAAAAGCCAGCTCGCTTCCTGTTCCGCTACGAGGTCGCCTATAAATGAGGAGACTTGGTAGGAAAAAGTATTATCACACTACCAGGAACTTCCTTTGGCTCCAGAACTAGATTTCTGTAATAATGGTCTTTACAAATTTCCTAGGTCAGGAGTAACGCTCCTGCGCATCATATGCTGCCTATAGTAAAAGGAAAACTTTTGGTTTTAGTTCTTGTCGTTAAATCATATAATGCCATACATTTTCACTAGAGGAAACCCCTCAATCCTGGCAGTTTTCTGGATTTTGACTGATTTTGCGAGGCCATCCGAATATTCTGTTCTAATGCTATAAAAACACGGAGCTATGACACAAAAGCAAACGGCTACGACGTATAAATACGTCTTCGGGAGGCGGGGACTATGTTTTTGAAAAGGAGGTATGTTTTATGGATTGAATGAATTAATGGCGCTTCAAAAAAAGTATTCTAGATCTCTTGAGAGCACGAGACCCTAAGCGAGGTCTTCTTTTGACCCTGGAATTGAATTTAGGCAGTGCGTAGTTCCAAACTCAATGGTCCTCCAAAGGTTCCTAGTTTCCATGTAGAAAGAAATGCCAGCCAACATTATGAAACTTTTATGTCTTGGAACTTGGAGCTCATGGAATTAATAAACTCCAACCAGATCGGTCCAGAGTCTCAAATTCCACTGAAAGGTGACAAGATCTCCCAGAGGTACTACCCACACTCAGAATTACATTTAGACAATAGTTCTCGTGGTCCAAACCTACAATAGTCATCTAAACTTTCCGAGTTCCTTTGATCAGATGCAACCTTTAAGTTCTTTAGTTCTTCGTACTTAAAAGGCTCCAATCCGATTGGGTTAGTGTTATAAACGCCTTTACAAAGATCCCTGCACCTCTTGGAAGTACAAATGCCGCTTCAAGTTCTGAAAATGTTTCATTCCTATTCGTTAAAGGCTCCAATCAGATCTCTTAAGCCTTAGAAAGGCCGCCCCAAAGGTTACTGGACCTTGCAGAACCTCGATCCTTTTGCCAGGTTTTCTTTCTATCCTGATAAATTACCCCACATCTAAATTTAGACACTAATGCTGCGGTCCAAACGAACAATAGTCCTCGAAAAGTTCCTCATTGTGACTCCACAGCGTGGTTTTCTGCCCACACGGGGGTCATATCACTCGGTCCACACGCAGGAAGTACGCCCGTAAAAGCCCCGTTCTCTTCCTGTTCCTCGACAAGTCCTTATCTGGTACGCATGGGGAGACTTGATAGGACGACAAATCCCCCGGCAGCCTCACGCCGCATCCTGCGCTCGTCAAGGACGTGCTGACAGCGAGGAGGAAGTTGAAACGTTGTATTTAATCCACACACCGCAGCCTAAATGTAAATGAAACAACAAGATGTGAGGCAGCTTAGCAGGTCTGACTTGTTTGCCAATCCGGCTTCCCACACGGAACCGTCCGATCACCACCTTCTCATAATAACTGGCTGCTGGGCACAATAGAAATACCCCGAACAACCAGAAATATTCCCCAAAAGTCCATGATGTGAACCGGCACGTGCACTAAGATTCGTAATAAATGCGATGACTGCTATTTGTCGAGAACCTTGAGCAGTAGAAATAAACTACAAATAATCTGTGGAGTATAAAACGGGAAGGACAAATCTCGGCCCGGTGTGGCACCGTTCTAAAGATGCGGCGTGAAGATTTATTGATGAAATGTGACTTCTCACGTTTAACTGGCTCACGCTCTCAATTGTTTGGCTGCCTCTTGGATGGCTTTTGACACCTCCAAGCTTCTGAGTAAAGAGAGGTAGATAGAGAGAGGGGAGTCAAATGGAAAAGTGGGGGGGGGCATCGCTTAGGGGTGGGAGGACATACAAAAGCCAAGAGCACTTAGCGGCACAATGGCACAGCGACGGGCCTTTTTCCAAAAGTCAGCTGACAAAGTCCTTGAATGCGGACGCGGGACAAAGATGGAGACCCTTCGGGCTCAACTAAAATAAAGGGAAAAAAACGTCCTGTTCACCCCCCCCCCCGATTCGATTTAGCCAAGGGGGCGCTGGAGAAAGACGTGAAAATGAATCGCGTGTCTCAACTAGTCAAGGGCACAGACGTCCATGCTGCCTGGAAGTTTAGGGGGCATTTCTTTTTTGACTTTTAATTTCTCGTCATGCAGAAACGGTTACTTTGGAGTCAGCCAGCCATCAATCAGAACCGGTGAGAGGAGTGGTCCCCTTCATTGTGCCTGTTCTGGACTTTTGTTCTAGTTTTTGTATGATGTACTGTGGCCGCTATCACAGTAACACAAAGGCAAGAGCAGGTCCAAAAAAAAAATCAATAGCTCAATGGCAAAAGTACTTGACATGAAAGGGTGAACTCATCTCCCGACAATTCCATCTTAGCTTGTACCGTCAGCCCCTTTCTCCCGGAAGTGTGAATAAAAGCCAGTGACTTGTGTTTATATATGTAGCTGTGTGTGTTTATGTGTGTGCATTTGTGCGTGTGTGTGTCATAGGTTTAATGTCGTGTCGCTGGCCGGCGCTCGGGGCCGTTTTGTGGCGTGTCAAGGCAGGCCGCCGGTGATGACCCTTTACGGTGGGGGGAAAATGGCACCGAGAGAGCAGTCACATTTACGCTGACATTTTTTGCCGTCACCTATGGCGATGTCAACAGGAGCCTGCTCACAACCCCCCCACCCCTTGCACATATACACACACACACACACACACACACACGCACACACACACACACGCATTTCATTGTGATAGACATGAGAAGAGCATACATTTGACGCCGTTTCAATCTAAATTCCTTAAGAGTCGTTATGTCGTCACAATAAACCGAAATAGTGCTGACCTACATTCAGTGATAAGACACACAAACGCTCGCGCTCACATCAGCTGACCTTTTGCTACAAGCATAAAAGCATTCCGCTGGCTCCCGTTCATTGTGTGTTGTATTATGTCTACTTAAGAGCTGCACTTGTTTGGAAAAGCTAGCATTTCGGCTCGCTATTGACGTTGACTACGATTCTAAGGCATCATTTACTTAGACATCTTATGATGACCCTTGAATATTTTCCCTGGCATTTTATGTTACTCGTAACAAGCGACGCTCCAATTGATCGGCCGCTGATTGTGATCGTCGGATTTACGTGTTGATCGATGCCTTTTAGAACGATGACCTGCAGCTCGTACTTTGTAGCTCTACAATTGTAAAACGTGCGGGTAATACATGCGATCTTAATCGGTAATGGTATCTGCCGATTTCACTCATGAATGATTGGAATTAGCAGCATTATAAACCCTGATCGGAACACCCTTAGTCAGAACTGTATTGCAAAATGGATTATATTCTTTTTTTTTTCCACCTTAAAATTTGACGCAAAATATTCCATCATGACCAAGCGGACGAACGATTTTGGAATTTTTGTCAAATTGGGTCAAAAATAACAATTATCTGCATGCATAATCTTTTGCAATGACTGCGCACGTGAGGATTTCTACAATGTGGATGATTGCTTCCGTAGACGTCATCAAGATTGGGTGTTTTGGATTATACTGCCCAGGTAGGCACTGTGACAAAATGGCCGCCCCCTGAAATGGGCTAAAACGGGTGTTTTTTGTTGCTTAATTTCTATTCCTATACCATCTTGAGGCTAGTGGGGCGCATAGAACATATTAGCGTAAAGAATGTTTTTGACTTGACTTCCTCTTTAAGGAGTGAAACACAATTTTAAGGGAACAAAAGTAAAGTGTTCAAGGAAAAGAAAGCGCTTCCATCAAACGTGTCTACTATGGCGTCATTAAAAACTACAACAAAAGTCCACTTTTAACCACGACAACATGCCTTTTGTGACTCGGCAGCAAAGTCAACTTGACCCCATTGCACTTTTTTCGTCATGACAATTCCCCGTTTTTTTTTTTTTTTTTTTTGTTGTTGTTTGTTTTTATGTGCCGCTAAGTGAAATCTACCCTGGCGGAGGGATGTGATCTGACTGCATTGCGATCCCAAAATAGTGGCGTGGCTCTCTGGCGCGGGCAGGAAGGGAAAGTCTAGACGCCGCCGTCTTGTTTTGTCCACAGCGCATGTCATTATGAGCCCAATACTGCGCAGTCGGTGGGCATTTCTCTCGCCTCTTCTCCATCCGCGGAGTGAAAAAAAAAAAAAAGCTTTGGTCACAGAGATTTTTTTGTGTCTAAGTGTGTTTAGAATACTTCTAGTAGCCATTTTTTTTGGAACGTTGCCCCGTGGAACATCCCGTGAAGGAAAAAAAAATATAATAAAAGGCACGGGCGTCTGTTTTTTGGCGCCGTAAAAGGAGAGATGCTTTTGAAAGTGTACCCCCGCTTTGGAATCTCCCAGGAATTCCAACATGTTCAGAATATTTGGGCGATGGGAGGCTCCCCCCCTGTTCGCACACCACCCCCGCTTTCAAGCTTATGAATGGCCTGAATACAATAAGAGCCACTTTTTTTCCTACTCCACTGCCCGCCCCCTTTTTCTTGTGAGTCCTGCATAACCCAGTAAGGATTGCTGGGAATGCGCTGTTTGTCTATGGAGAAGTTTTTTTTTTTTGAGGGGGGGTTAGGGGGGTTTCTTTCTGCTCACATAGTATTTATAAATGCGACTTCAAATCACCGTCCACTTCAGCTTGTGGTCCTAACTCCGGTTTTCGACGACCTCAGCCTGAAATTAGTTCATTAGCTTTAAATTGACTGTTCAGCAGCACGCTCAATGAAGCGCAATGTATCAAACCTTTGCCGTGAGCCGGCATGCATGGCAAAAAAAACATTCAAACCATTTGCCCAAGGGAGAATGTCTCATCAGCTAGTTAGCTTTAGCTTTAGCTTTAGCTTTAGGATGCCGCTGATGCCTACCGGTGTGATGAATTTATTTTGTATTGGCCACAATGCTAAGCGTGATCCCGGTTAAAGTAAGCCCTTTTTCACTATTTTGACATTCTAGGAGTTAAAAGAGCGTCAGGCAGCTACGAGCGTGCAATGCAGCTGCCGCTGTATTTTCTAGTCCGTTGGATTGTTTGCAAATAAGTGAATGTTTGGCTTTGTAAAGCTCTTTGGGAACCCGCCCTAGGATGCTGATACACTGATAAATAAGTGCCCCCCTTTTACAATTTTATTTTAATTGGACTTTTGCACGGTGGCCGACTGGTGAGCACGATGGCTTCCCAGGTCGTCGGATCGATTCCGGCTGCGGCCTTGCTGTGTGGACTTTGCATGTCTTCCCCGTGTCTGTGTGGGTTTTCTCTAGGTGCTCCGGTTTCCTCCCACATTCCAAAATCATGCATGGTAGGTTGATTGAGGACTCGAAATTGCTCCTCGGTGTGATTCTGAGCCCCGACGGTTGTTTGTCTTTGTGTGCCCTGTGATTGGCTGGCAACCAGTTCAGGGTGTCCCCCCCGCCTACTGCCCGAAGACAGCGTGCGAGAGCCATTTTGAAGTGCGGTCTGAAACCGTTTAAGCGGAAATGATATTCCAAAGACGTTACTGTAATGTTCGATCAACGTGGACAGGATTTCAACACCGCGTTGTACGACCGATCTTTTCCAGATTTGATCGCATGTCGTTGCCAAGAAAAAGTCACACACGAGCGAAAAGAAAAATCCAAGCTGGTTGTGATTTTCCCCGCTGCGTGAATGTCGCCTCTGTGAGCAGCACCTGGATTTCTGCTGGCTTTCTCACCTGCTCCACGAGAGCCTAGCGCGTCTCCCGTGTGGAACACGATAGCGAGGCCCCGAGGCCCGGGTCTCGCCTGCTTTGGCCTGCCCGCCGTCATGTGAGACGCTCTGCTCGTGAAACTCCAAAAAGAGCCGGCCGGCCGGGGGCCCGCGGGAGACGAGCTCAGCGGAGGTCACTTGACAACGCAGGAATGAGCCTTCACGTGACATCACCTCAAAGCACTTTTTCTCCCTCTCAAATCCAACTCACGCTCCATAAAATCTCACACAAACATTTCCTCAAAAAACAAAACAAAAAAAAAAAAAAAGCGTTGAGCCATCTGTAAACGATTCCCGTGCTCATGACATCTGGCACAAAGCTAATATTCATCACCCTTAGTGCTCTTGGCACTTGCGGGGAAACAAATGGGTATATTAGAAAGCTTAAATGTCATAATTCTCCCACGTGGCGCCGGAAGCGAGACGCCGTCGTTTCGCACATGACCGAGTGGCAGAAATTGGCGGCCGTTCATTTTTTTTTTTTTTGCAGGCTGCGTTAAAACGTCCGACACCTCCGACGTGGCGCGTGCGAGCGACGGCTCGTAATCAGATCATAACAGATTAGCCTAGATAGCGCCCGATAATGTCAGCGTTCGCCTTGAGACGTAACACAAAAGAGATGAAGCGTCATTAGCTGTCTCGATTGCGCTCTTTTGTTGAGGCCTCCTCTTATGTGGATTGGAGACGGAAGACTAAGCCACGCTTTGTGTGTGGTTTTCTTTTTAATTGTGGTAAAATAAAGTGTGTGTGGTCATGATGTATATATGATATCTATTCAAATTAAAAAAAATTAAAATGTCTTATTTTTGAAAAATAAAAACTAACACACCCGCTGTGAAAACTCTAAATAACAGAATTAAAAAAAAACAAAAATATAAAATAAAACTAAAACTATCATAACCCTGCTCAACACATAGTCCTAATACACACTTTTAATTGCAACGTCAATCTGGGCTATTTGATATTTCGTAGACGTCATTGTCGACCAACGTCAGACAAATTTCACCAGCTTCAACACATCGGCTGAATGTCAATAAAGTTGTATTGTATTGTAAATCCCGTGACGGATGCATCAAAAATGATCCGAAATTCATCTGTTGCCTGTTGCTCACATTTAGTCCTCTTAAAAACATTACGCAAGAACTTACAAAGTACATTTTAACGTGTTTTGTGATTTTTGATTACCCCAAATCGTCGTATTGGAATAAAATCCCAATAAATATTGTTTACTTTTCATTATTCATTACAAACCACTTATTCCAAATGTCAATTGCACATCTTTATTTAAAAAAAAATTGATTGTTTTTTTCCAAATGTATTCAAACATCCACGCTCCTTTCCCGACAAAAAAAGTTGAAGCCGAAATGAACGAAGCAGGAATTAAAAACCAAAAGTAAAAGCCACCCGAGCTGAATAAGCATGGAATGGGCTAATGCTAACGCTGCTAGTGGAAATGCTTGGCCAAATGCGGCCGAGGCTAACCTACTTTTTACGTCATTATCTGTTCGCTCCCAGTGAGTGTGTGTATATATTTATATATATAAATGTGCGGGGGTGTGTGTGTGTGTGTGTGTGTGTACTCAGCGTGTGAGGCGACTGATAAAATATTCTTTCCCTTGGTTGGCCCCGGGGCATTTCAATTGCCCCTGGCTTCTTCCAGTCACTGGCCTGCTCCTTAATTGCCACACACACACACACACACACGCACACACACTTGCCGCTCGGAAACATACATGCATAAAGAAAATGCCGCACGCACACAGACCGATGCCCATCTATGCATGCATGCATGCACGCATGTTGCACACGCACACACACACGACTGTGCACCCACTATCCAGCCTCGCACCCCCACGGCCAAGCACCACCCTTCATTGATTCAGCCCTTCTTCAACCTCTTCTTCCTGCTTGTTGTCATATCTGGAGTGTGTTTGGGGTGTTGTGGTGCAAGCACGGCCATCTTGAACGTGGCCACTTGACGCTTGATGATGTAATGATATTGCAATCTGCGGACACCCAGGAACCAGCTTAGATTGTCCACTTGTGATGTACTTGGGTATTTTTCAAACCTGAACTCTGTCTTAAAATGCTCATTGAAAACCCTAACCCTGTTTTAATAGCTTAATCTGAAACCCCAATCGTGGTTTCAAACCCTTACCCTGGCTAGATCCCTACTAAACCAAGATTGAGATGTGAATTTGAAACCGTACCCCTTGTTTGCAACCCTACTTTTGAATTTGGAAACCCCAATTTGAAAGTCAAAACTCAACTTTCAAACCCTAACCCTGGTTGAAAACCCTAATTTGAAAGAATTTAAAAAAAAAAAAAAAAAAAGAAGCTATATTTGTGTCTTTTCTCTTGAATCCATCTTTCATGCCTTTTGTGAGGTAACACTTCCTCATCATGTCGACCACCTTCCTTCCCTCCTCCACCTCATCCGCTTCCTCCTCCAGAGGCGGCCGCCACTCTTCCCTGAGCAGAAATTAGCCCCAGACCTGGCCCAAGTGATCGGTATCAAATTGACGGCACTTCCTCTGCGGTCTGCCTGCCAGATATGCCTAAGCGTCACCCAAACCAAAAAAGCGTCAGCATAATCATAACCGCGGTGTGCGAGGCTCACCCTGCAGCGGAAAGTGAGGAAGAAGGCGTTGAGTTTCAACACAAAACCCCACTTTGTAAAAATAGTACATTTGTCGAAACCACTTTTTAAAATCTGATTTGAAAATCTTAAACCAGGTTTGATACCACACTTTCAAGTCCTAACCCTTGTCCTGAAACCCTTCAGCGTGGCTTGAAATCCTAATTTGTTGTCCTAGTTTGAAAGCCTTACCCTGGTTTGAAACCCAAAAATGAAATCCTAGCACTTGCTTGAAACCAAAACTTGAAACCCCGTCTTAAACCCTAACATGAAAACTGTCGTCTTTTGTTGGAAACTGAACACTGCTTTGAAACCCTAACTCTGATAATGAAACCCTAACCTGCATTTCCTTAAAACCCTAACTTGAAACCGTAACTCAAGCTTGAAACCTGATATGTTCGACAATAAGACTTGTTTGAAACCCTCACCCTCCTTTCAAACATCCGAACATTCTCTTGAAACCTAATTTGAACCCGTCACCCAGGTCCTAGCTTTGAAACCCTACTTTCAATCCCTAACCCTGTCTTAAAACCCAACTTTGAAAGCCTTATTTTGCATTTTGATGCAATTACAAAAAACATTTGAATATTGGTTTAAAAGTGACGTGTTGGCGCAATGTACGAGGAAACGAGAACAAGGCACGCATCTTTTAACCCGTTGTTTGCTATACTTCTCATGCTTCCCTCCCTCCCTTTCCTCCCGCCTTCGCTCGCTCGCTGTCTCGCTGGCTCGCCTTCGCCATTTGCTTCTGTTTTCCCAACTCGCACGGGACGAGCCCCTGGGTTTGTTATTGTAGGCTTTGCTGAACATGAGCTGGTCTTTACAGCGGATTCAGAGCATTTGCTTCCAATGAAAACCTGCTCTTGGATTACAAACGGACGGACCCGCCCGTACACACGCACACACGCACTGTCTGAACTTGTGGGTGCTCAGCCTCCAAACAAAAAAATGTTTTTTAAATCAAATGTTGACAATGGTCTTTTTATTTTTATTTTTTTTACCCGTTGACTACACGCTACTTTCTCACAAACAAGCCTACAAGAGTTTGTTTTCCACCAAATATGCAGTTTTCCAGTGTTGTATTAGCTTCATGACCCCAAACCTGCTGTTGCATTCTGGGAATTGTAGTTTTAGAGTTCCATAGTATAGGTTTTATGAGTTTGGCTGTTCCTGGGGTCGAATTTATAGCTTTTTTTTTTTTTTTTTTAATTTACCTCAGATATAAATTCAAACGGCGATTCAATTCGAGGCTAATGTTCAGCACTGTAGACTATCTCATAGGTTTCTAGATCTCTCAAAAGTAGCCACCTTTCAGGGTTTGAAGGCCCTGACAATGGTCCTCCAAAAGTCTCAAGTAAAGATCTTGTAGTTGACTGGCCTCTTAAAGTTTGAGGTACTCGATTTAAATGTTCCAGTCGCATTTGTTGAGACATCCAGAACCCGGCACGGACATTCCCGGACTTCTTCAAAGTATTGCCTCTCGAGCGCAGAATCTTCTTTTGGTCCTGATAAATAACTCCGATTTTAGACAATATTTCCGAACAGGCAAAGCTCATCTAAGAGATCCTAGTCCTAGGATCTCTTCCTGTGGTTAATATGTGACAGAAACTTTGGTACTTGTTGTTCCGCAAGATGAATTTGGACAATTCCAGCTCCATTTTGACTTTCCGTAGTCCAAAAGCACAGTGGTCCTTGAAGTGTTCCCTGTTTCTGTGGTAGTGATGCGTCATGGGTACAAGTTTGACAAGTTGCAGATACTAGAGCTAAATTGAGACGCACAATGATTCCCTGAAAATGTCGCTTTCTCTGCTTCCTGCTCTTAGAGTACCCGGAACTTTGTGCTACTTGGATTTCCTGGGACTCAAAGATTCCAATTGCACATGTTCAGACGCTCAGAGCCGGCCTCTTTTGGCCCTGATGAGTTAACCCGGAACTAAATTTTGGACAAAGTTCCAAACAGGCAATGATCATTGCAGAGTTCTGGGGTGATGTTCCTGCGGTTGACATGCTAGCTAAACTTTTGTTCTTGGTGTTAGTCGTTCCTGGAATTAAATCTAGACCAGGGGTGGGCAAACTTTTGTATTGACGGGCCACAATGGATTCTAAAATTTGACAGAGGGGCCGAACCAGGAGCAGATGGATGGAAAGTTTTGGTAACCTCACCTTATCGGAGAAAAAAAACAAACATTTAATTTTAAATGAAAGTGAACAAAAGCATTCCAACAATATATTTGTCTTTGAAAAACCACAGTATTTAGAAAATAAAATGATTAAAATTCATTTCATTTTTTTCAACTTCGGCGGGCCGGATTGAAATTTTTAACGGGCCGCATGTGGCCCCCGGGCCGTAGTTTGCCCACACCTGATCTAGACCATTGTAACAAAATTGAGCCTTTCTGCGGTCCAACCTTGCATAGGTCCTGCAAAAAGTTCCTCGTTCCTGTGGTTGACGTGCATCTTGGGTACAAGTTTGATCAGTTCTTGATAGTAGAACTTTCTGCACTCCAAACATACAACTCCCTGAAATTTGAATTTCTGGAGTACAGTTGCAGTGCTTGATAATTTTAGTTCTTGTAACTAGAAGGATCCAATCAGATAGATTCAGAGCCTGGCCCAAAGTAACCCTCTAGCAGCTCTTTCATCCTGGGACTAAATTTCGACAATACAGTAGGTGGTCCCCCAAATGTTCCCCGTCCTTCTAGTCGAAACACATCTTTTGGCTAAAAGCAGTGCGTCCACATACTCCCGCCATCTTCCTATGCATATTTGCATTATGAACATTAGCACCTTTGTGTCTGGAAAATTGTAAGCGCTCCATATGTGCGCATATGCGTCTCGGTTTTGCGGGAGCGGGCAGTACGGATCTGGGCGCGTTCGCTATCCTAATGGCGTGTATAATTCAGGTGCCCCGCAGGCGCGCTTTCAGGAATTCTTTTGCCCGAGGTAATGGGGAGCAAAGGCCCCGGGTTTTAGGCCGCTGATTATTCCGCTGATGGCGGCGGGCGTGGAAAAAAGTCATCTCCAGCCGGATTAGCGCCAACATCCCCATTAATTATCAATGCGCTCGGGGTTTAGCGAGGTGTCGCTCGCGCGCCGTTGGAAGCTGAGCAAGCTTTAGAAGTGCTTTGTCTGTAATCAATAAATAACCGCAGCCAATTCTCGCCAAGCTTTTTATTTGTATTTTCTTTTTTCTCTCTACACACTCGCAGCTCAGCTCAGTCGCTTGTTTACCGCCGATCGTGTTTCTTTGATGAATGTCATGTGCCGACTTATTTTGAATACTGATCGCAACAATTAAGCTCATACGGCGCGCTAACGGTAATTGGTGAGACGTGCGTGTGTATATATAGGTGCGATATATGCCAGAATGCAAAGAAAAAATTCCTTTGAAAAAGCCCCCACCCATCTTAAGCCGCCCCCCCCCTTAGGTGAGGTGAACTGTCCTTAATATAGCACCTTATCGAAGGGCTACAGGTTGCTGTAAGCAGCCGTGACGCCATTGTTATGAAAAGCAGCTAGCTTTGTTAGCGCTCTTTTTTTTTCGCTCTGCCTTTTATTCGGCAGCCTCCCCTTTTGTATCACCGTGTTACTGTTTTCTAGCGTGAGTCCCTCCACACTCCACACATGCAGGATAATAAAGACTAAATCTCTCTGTCAGTTTCAATTCTGCGCGGGCCAGGATGGCTGAGTGGGGAAATGCGACCTTACAAGTCCTTTGTGCTGGGATGCGCGCTGTGTTTTGACTGTGGGGGTTATGAAAGGCAAGGATATTTATAAAAGTATTAAAAATGAATGCATTTATGATGCGCATTTCACTTTGGGCTATTGTTGCGTTTGCATACAAAGCCCGCCGCCAACCACCCGGGAATTCCTATTCCTATTTCATCGCCTTTTGAGGTGCTTGACGTCAACAAATGGCACGTCTAATCTCTCGCCCTCTTTTTTATTCCCTTTTTTTTATTTTTTCTCCCCCCCCCTCAACAGGCGACGGGCTGGACAACAGTGTGGCCTCGCCGAGCACGGGCGACGACGACGACCCAGATAAGGAGAAGAAGCGCAACAAAAAGAGGGGCATCTTCCCTAAGGTGGCCACCAATATCATGCGGGCGTGGCTCTTCCAGCACCTAACGGTGAGTTTGGATTGAGGAAACAATCCCTGACTGGATTTTGCTTGACTTCAAATGAATCCACCTTTCCATTCATCCAGTCAGCATGTAGTTCTCCTCTCTCTGAGTCTTTGGCTCGATCTCATTCCTATAAAACAGTTCTTTGGATTTGATTTTAACTCATCACTGCCAGCCCAAGTTAAAAGAACGCACTTTCTGACTTATATACCCGTCAATGGCAGCGAATGCGTTAATGTAATTTGATTTTAAATTTTACATGTAGTCAGTCATTAAATATGCTCTCTGCGACTTGCTTTTCCCTCTTCTCAAAAGATAGAAAAGACTTAATTTGTTTTTTCAATGATTTTTAAAAACTGCGGAATAGAACCTTTGAAATGATTCCTTTCACTTGGTTGGCATGTGGTACTGTCATTTCTTAAATTTGGCTTTCTGCTTTGTCCATATAAATACAACGCATGAGAAGAATTCCATTCACTCAGTTGGCACAGACTGCTCCTCTCTCTTGGATTTGGGTTTCTCGTAAAGACCTGCCTTCCTGTATTGCCACCGATGTCACTAAATTGATGCCATTTTTCTTGAATTTGGGCCAGAAATATTTTAAGCGATTACTTTCAAATGGCAGACGCCATTTTGATCCTCAGTCGCTCTCAGCATCACATTTCGTGTGAAAAACATCTCGACGCGACCGCAGCCACTTTGGTTTTTATCACGCTAAACAACACATCAAATGCTCGCCGGATCACAGCCCCTCTCATTCTTCTTCTTCTTCTTCTTCTTCTACTGTCACGCTGCACCTCTCGCTCATAAACACACACTTTGTGTTGTCATCTGCCGCGAGCGAGGCACGCCCCCCGGGCTCGCGGCTTGTGGAGACGCTTTGACGGAGCGCTTATTAAAAACAAATATGTCATTCTTTCAAAAGAGAACCAAAACGGTGAGCAGCGGCTTGTGATTTCACTCGATGTGCTGATAGCAGCAGCAGCGGACCACAAGATCACACCAGGGCACTTCCTCGCTCAGTGAGGGCTTGATGGAGTTCATCTTTACACTTGAACTCATCCAACCCGAAATGTCACGCCAACACTGCGGGCTCGCTTCATGCCCTCAGCATACAAAGCTGGATTTACACTCCAGATGTAAATGTCCAAAAAATTTCGTAATTATAGTCCAGTGAACCTCCATTAATCACGGGGGATTCGTTGCAGACCCAGAATCTGAAATATACAGAAACCATAATAAATAAATAAATAAATAAATATAAATAAATAATATATATATATATATATATATAAATAAATAAATACAAATAAATACATAGATATTAATAAATAAATAAATATATATATATAAAAATTACAAAAATAAATAAATAAATAAATAAATAAATAAAATATATACATAAAAATAAATAAATAAAAATAAATACATAGATATTAATAAATAAATATATATATAAATTACAAAAACAAATAAATAAATAAATAAAATTTTAACAGATTTTCCCTTCCCCATAGTCTTTAAACACTGTTTTAAATTATGTTTTACACAAATGACTCATGCGTCTGCATGTACCTTTAAGAGGCCGCCTTGTGGTGCATGTGCTGATTTCTTTTATTGTTCTCCCAGCTAATTAGACAGCTGCAAAGTGTATAGTGGCTGTGGCTTTTCTTTCCCACATGCGAGGGCAATCCAGTAACTAAGTATACTGTCAAAACCCTTAAAAAACGTCCACTTTAAAAAAAAAATAATAATAAATGTCGTAGCGGGGTTGTAAACGATCTCGTGAGGGAACACTGTACTCTGATTAAGTCTTTGTGCCATTTTTAAACAATGTAACAGTCAATGAGGGGGAACGGCTTGTGTACGATCAGAAGCTGCTCTCGGGCGGACAACAATCTGGGCAGGCCACGCTCTGGTTCTTCAAAAAGATTCAGTGCTCGGATTGGGTCAAAGTCAGCATACGTGCCACACTTGAAGCCACTCTTGGGCGGACGTCATTCTGAGTTGGCTTTGTTCACTTGGCTATCGAGGCCCCAGTAAGAAATAAAGTTTTCATGCAAACTTTTTCGAGAAGAGGTTTTAGTGAGAATCTGAATAAAGGGGGAGCGGATATGAATTTCTCTTCCTACCACGATTCATGCCTTAACATTTTACTTTTATTACTCCACAATTACACGGAAGTGACAGTTCACTATCAACCAATTGGTGGATGGTACAAATGAGCCGATAGTTTAGTGCCATCCTGCTTCACGGAAACAAGACTATCTGGCAGTTATCTGTGAATAACTGCGGCGGCCTGCTTTTATCACGCGCATCATTTTTATTGCATTGCCATCATTTTAATCGCACTACTTTCCAGTTAATGCCACACTTACGAGCTGCCTCGGTGTCTCAGATTCTGCTTTTTGTCAGATACCAATTGCACACAAACAAATCCCACCATTATCTTTCAAGTGTATTTAATAATTGAGTGCACACGCAGGAAAAGATGTTGATACAGCAAAAACTAGACTCGAGCATTGGGCTCCCCGCTCACGTTGGGGCCCTCAGGGGAGGCGCTGTTGTGCCGGAGTGCAAGCGAAGGTGGGTTGGCGGGTTGAAGCTGCCAGGAGATGTAGTAGGCGGTGACGGGAGCATCCAGCTGTTTCGGCATCTTATTTAAGCTTCTGGAGTTTTTCATCTGAAGTCTTAAACCCAATTCTAGCGAGAAAAGTTATTCATTTCTAATTTTGAATGCCATCTATAATTTAGACCAGGGATGGGTAACTTAAATGCTGGAGGGGGCGGGGGCATAATTCTTCATCAGTGCTGCCAGATGTATGACAAAAAATGACACTATTTTAAATATGAACAAAATTTGTGCATATCATTCAATAAGTGACACAAACGTAATAAATTGAAGTGCTATGCTATGCAATGTTGACTTATAATTGAACTAAACTGGACTGAATTTTTTTCATTTATTATTTTTTTTTACATACAAAGAACAAAATTCGCCTAGGATTTTTAAATGACATTTTTGAAAATTGAAGTTAGTATCAGGTGTTTTCTCCACAGAATGTGTCATCCATTAATATCGATAAAACGCACGGTCTCAAAATGTTCATGGCGTTAACCAACATGGACGATAAAATAGTCTTGTCGACCAATCAGTGGAGAGCGACGTTTTTAGCTCCGCCCTATTCAAGCTAACCCAACCGCACTATGTTGACCTAAAGGGTGCTGAAAAATGGTACGATCGGGATATTGTGTGACCGTTTCCCCTCGAAATGTCATAAAGTGTGAAAGCATCATCGTTCACCATTTCAAACTGGACCTCTTGGTGGAAACAAAAAAGAAAAGCACCCGGATGCCTGTTCCGCCTTGGCAAAAGTGTCTGCGCTGGCCTCTGAGGAGGAAACATGGTACTGCTTCTTCAAAGTATCCCATCATGCGTTAGGAATCTACACCCTGCTCCCCTTAACCCCTTTTTGCTTCCATCCAAATGGTATTTTCTTGTTTAATTTAACAAGAAATGAGTAGTAAATGAAAGCTCGGGCCTCCGATCCCCCGACGCCCCCCGCGCCGCCGCTCCCCTCTCCCCTCTGAAAAGGCAATTTGTGAAATTATGTGATGGAGTAATTAGATGGAATTCACAAGTATGCCCCCCCCCCCCCCCCCCAATGCTTGCTCCAATGCCCCCTCCCAACCCGCAACTGTTATTCACATTCATGGCTGCCTGCCTCGAACAAGGAGGGGCGGTGTTGTTCGCGTGTGAGCTGGCAGACTGGGACGCAATCTCGTCCACATTATCGCTAACACTCCCATAGCTGGCTGAGCTCCCTGCCTATTTGTACACACTGTCGGTGTAACGAGAGGCGGCCGCGATCACAGCTCGTAAACGAAGCCAGTCCCACAATGCAAGCACCCTCTGACCCAGCCCGCTCCCTCCCAACCATCGCCGCCACTTTTTCTCCCTTTTAAAACGTATAAAACGCACCAAGAGAGCGTGTAAAAAAAAAAAAAAAAAAAATCCAAATGGAAGGCGTAATCCAGAGTTAATACAATTAGAGGCTAATTTAAACGCTTTTGTACCAGCTCAAAGCACACACACAGAAAAACTGACATCACTCTTTCATGCACTGGCACAGGAACCGTCGTGTGCTGGAAGAACCGTCCAGGGGCATTGCAGCCTCCGCGACCCGACCCCGGATGAGCGGCAAAAAATGGATGGATGGAAAAAAATAAAATCGGAAATAATAAATCACAATATGGATGTAACTGAGAATGAACTAGCTAAATACAGGATAATAATCTTCTTATTTATCTTGTATTTTTTTTTTTCTAAAAATGTACGATTTATATTTATTTCTTTTTTTTGTGGTTACTAGTAGATTGAATTAAAAAGTCAAAGTTTGCACTCAACCCAGCATAGCGAAATGTTGTATTAGCAAGTCGGGGTAGGAATTGCAGATTAATTCTTTTTATTTTTTTTACTGTCATAAGTGTTAAAGTTTTACAAAGAAGTCATTTTATTCATTACATTTTTTTTTTTTTTAATGAATCGGCCCATTAAATAGTTATCGGAATTTTATCCGGCCAATTATCAGTAATGACATTGATCTTAAAAAAAAAAAAAAATAAATAAATAAATTTAAAAATTCATAGCACTTGGGCCTTATTTTAAACGTAATTGTGGGAAAATCCAGATTTCCGCATGTCAATGTAATAAAGTGCAAGATTGTGCAGCGACAATGTGGATATTCCAGTTTTAGCGAAGCATAATGATGTGATACCCCGAATTAGCGCTTTCTTTCAGCTCCCAGTACGGTCAAATGATGAGAGTTGGTCTTATTTTTAAAATTGCTTTTCTGCTTAATTTCAAGATCTCAAAGCACAAAGCTTGCACATTTATACCGAAACGAGGCCTCGTCAATCTATTGGATATGCTGCGTTTTCTTTTGCGAGCAGCACTTTCAAGGAAGTGTGCCACGTAACAAGAATTTAGCATCCGATGCCGTGCGAGCACATCGCCATTCGTCACTCTTCATGACATGTAATTGTCGAGACAATCGAGATCTCGCCGACGCGATTGCAGCGGATATGCCAAGCGCTCCTGCGGGCGCCGAAAGAGGCCAAAGACGGCGTCAGTCTGAGGCTGTTTATTGCTGGAGCCTGAACATGTCATCACGGCCGCCACCTGGGGCAAGATCATCAGTGCGCCCTCGTAGACAAAAGTCCTCTTCATCAGTCAGCCCTGTTGTCGTTTCTCCCCAATCTTAATTCTTCATCTTACCAAGAAATTTGCAACACTGCATTCCAAAATGCTGGAAAGTCCCAAACGTTCGACCTACAACTGCCTGATTACAGGGAAAAAAATGGGAAAATAAGATTTAAAAAAATGGAAAATTACTGAAAAGCTGCATTATTATTATTATTATTATTATTGTTATTGTTATTGTTATTATCATTATTATTATTATCATCATCATTATTATTGTGATTATTATTAATAATAATATTATTAATAATATTATTATTATAATCATTAATATTATTATTATTATTATCATTATTATTATTATTGCAATTATTATTATTCTGAGTAAAAGGTCAATCTCGATTCTTTTTGTCAAGTACAAAATGACCTGGTAAACTTCATATGAAATGACCCTTATCTCTTCATCATATTTATTTTCTCTTATGTTCTAATCACAAGTCTTGGGGCTTGTATTTCATTGCAAGTCATGTAGAAATGTGCGTTGGTTGCCAATTTATCTCTTTTAAACGCTTGAATTTTGAGGAAAGATACATTCTTTGACTGCTTAAAACTGAATTTACAATATAACTTGAAAAAATATGGATAAAGGGCGACACAGTGACCGACCGGTTTGCACGATGGCCTCACAGTGCAGAGGTCATGGGTTCGATTTCGACTCCGGCCTTCCTGTGTGGAGTTTTCATGTTCTCCCCGTGCCACGTGGGCTTCCTCCGGGTACTCCGGTTTCCTCCCACATTCCAAAATCATGCATGGCAGTTTGATTGGACACTCTAAATTGCCCCTAGGTATGATTGTGAGCGTGGAAGGTTGTTTATCGTTGCGTGCCTTGTGATTGGCTGGCAACCAGTTCAGGGTGTCTCCCGCCTACTGCCCGAAGATAGCTGGGATAGGCTCCAGCACCTCCCGTGACCCTCGTGAGGAGAAGCATTTCGGATAATGGAAAGATGGATGAAAAAAAAAAAAAAAACGTGATAATAAACAAATAGCGGCTGTACCTGTACATGTTGACCTCTCGGGGGCAACGTGGTGCCGTGCATGCATGACGTACACACTTACTTTGTGAGAGAAGAAAGTTGACATAACGTTTTATCAATATAACTCTGTTTTCACTTGCTTTTGAGTAGTGTTATCTTACGTGTGTAGTGTTTGTATGTGAACGTTCATTTTTTGCAGGAATATCACTTCCGGAGTCGATGCTAATTTCCTGTCAGCATGTCAATGCGATCCAAGCAAGGCCATCTTAAGACTTTGTCGAAAGGCCACGTGTCCCAGTGCCGCTTACCCCATGATTGTTTTTTTATTTTTTCTGGGGCGGGGGCATGTTTGCACATCAGCTGACTGTCCGTCTTTAGCTCCCATCAAAGACAAACAAAGACGCAATGTCCATCTCGTCGCGTGCTGCGCAGTCATGTCGTCTCCTTCTTACGCGATTGCAATCTTAATGCAGTCAAGCGGCCGTCAGAATCGGAGGCGCCAGCTCTTTGACGCTTTTCATAGAGACGACAGACGGCGGCGCGCATGTGCCAGCGGCCTAGCGTGACAGCCGTGGCGTCAGAGAACAAGTGCTGTTCTTTGCACGCTTTGAGATGCTTTCTGTGAGGCGGTGGGAGCGCCTTTGGGCTGTTTGTGTCTTACACTGTGTGTGTTTGTGTTTTTGTTTGTCACTCGGTGTGAGTTGCGGTGTCATTGCGACGGCGTGGAGCCGCATAGGAGAGGAGGATTTGATGTCGGCCTGGGCAGTTTGAGCCATTAATTGAAGTTTATTGTGCATGACAATTCTTGAAAAATTATTATAAATTTATATATATGTATATATAATATATATATAATTATATATATATAATTATATAATATAAATGATAAATTTATATTTTTAATAACTTCAAAATCAAAATCATTTGGTGGTTCTCAAACTGGGTTCCACAAAATAATTAAATAAAAAAAAAAGTGCATACCTACACATAGGGCCTAGCGTGCCATTAAATCCGAATAAATTCTCTCGAAATGTCTGATCTGATATGATGGATTGTGACACATCGTCAAATTATTCGGACATTCCTGCATTGGATAATAATGAATTAGTACAAAAGGATTTATTATCACATGAATAAATTCATACTTTCAAGATCCACTCATAAAATGTGACTTTCTTCCCTCATTAAACTATCAAAATATTAGCACTTTTCATCCCGATAAATGCGTTGTTGTTCTTTTGATTGATTGAGACATTTTTCTTGAAAAAATATTACTTCCTTCTCGTAGCCTTGGAACTTTTTTTTTTAGAAAAATACAAATTTATTATATATATATATATATATATAAAATAATTATATATATTATAATTATATTATAATGTATATATGTAATATTTATATAAATATATTATCCTGACTTTTATGCTCAAAATGAGGCCACTTTTTAATTCCTCTGGCATTCCTGCATGTTCATTTTTGATCATGAAGTATTTTTTTTTTTTTATTATTTGTATTTTTTTTAAATGTCATTGTCATTTTGGGGGAAAAAAAAGCTGCATCGCCTTTTTATGGGTGGGGTCTGAGGGGGTTTAAAAAAAATTCAGAAATTGTATTCACGGCTGTTTGAAAGTATCACACACTTGGTGTCAAGCACGCAAGGCAGCTGAGTCAACCTCCAACACACACACACACACACACACACACACGCACGTTCAGCCCCCCCAACCCCCACATTGGCCCACACCTTGTAATGAAAACATCATCAATTATCCCTCTTGACAGGCCCTAGAGACCAAAGGCTGACAAGGGGGGCATCTTTTTTTGCTGACTGACCCTCACACACACCCACCCACCCCCGCACACACACACACGCGTACGCACGGACGCTTGCTTTTGTTTGTGTATCAAAATAAAAACAATAGCACGATGAGCCATCTTTGCTGAATAGTGACCCATGGGAGTGTGTGTGCAACTGGGAGTGATTGGTGGGGGGGGTCGCCGTATGACCAGGGCAGAGGGGTAACCAGCGGTCCCGACACAGATTACATGAAAGGCCATCTGTTCTCTGATTGATAGACAGAATGATGGATGGACCTTTTTTTTTTTTCTTTGCAGGGCCAAGGAAGCATATTTTGTAACCCGAGTGGGAGGTCAGAACGGACCCTCGCAATGAGGCACTGTGTGACCTCTCCCACACCAAGCTAAGAAATAACTCATGAAGCCTATGTTGATAAAATACAACATTGCAACAACATGCAGCTAATACAAAGGTGCGGCTTTTCTGTGGATTTTTCCTTTCACCGGTAGGGAGAAAATATGCTAAATAAATCTTGATTTTTTTTTTGTTTTTTTCTCTTGGGTCGGTTCCGTTTTAATGAGCAAAGTTGTTGCCGTGTTAAAAGGCACTGTTTTACGAATCTGTTTATGTACTTTTATGCGCAACATAGAAAATGGCCGTTTGTAGCCTGGTGCGGCTTGTGTATTGTTTTTATTTATTTATTTTGTATTTTATTTTTTGCTTATATACAGGTGAGCCTTATAGTCCAGAAAATACGGCAAATGCTAGTTGAACCGAAAGATTGACAATTGAATAGAATGATATTTGGATGCAATAGAAGGTGGGTGGATAAGCAGATGGATGGATTCGTGATTGATAGGATTCATCAATGGGAAGTTGGCTAGATTGGCAAAAGGGTAGATTGAATGGATGTATGGATGGTATGGTAGGGACAGTAGAATGAATTAGAATAGAATTAATCCATCAAAAGATAGATTGCTCCATTAATATTGTGTCGCTTTACATGGTTGACCTTCATTTGCAGCTGTTTTTTAGAATTGGTGTGGCTAACAATAGCATATGGGATACATTGGCCACCATATTGACAAATACATCAAAATGAATGTGTCCACTCATCATAATGAGTGGTGGGTGTGTGCGTGCGCGCGTGTATGTGTGTGTGTGTGTGTGTACACTCATCATCAACGACCTGATTGATGGTTTCATGCACACATGGTCTTTCACACACTTTCTCACTTTCATTATCAACTCTGTGTTATCAGCGTGTGTGCGCGCCTGCGGTATGGGGAGGGAGGTGGGGGGGAGGAAGACTAATAACTCTAAAAATGATAAATGATTCTAGGTTGGGCGCTAGCGCATGACCGTAGATAGACGCAACTGTGACGACATCAGCGCATGGGTGGGATGCGGAGTTCCCCGCCATCGCTGTGGTCATTTGTTGGAGAGGGAGTGGCAAGTCCAAGGGTGGTAAATACGGTTACAAGTTAGCTATTTTGCTGGTGTCTATGAAGACATTCATCTTTGCATTTTTTAGAGACCTCCGCCAAGGCTCAACGATCCTAATTTGACTTAGCACCTCCTACAAAGTTATTAAGATTTACTGTTTGTATTAGTCACTGAGAAATTATGACACCATTGATTAAAAAAAAAAAACACTTCTTAGATTACCCTTCAAATAAATGGCTCACAGTCGAATCGACATGCGATGAAGATTTTCCATAATTTCTTCTAACAACCCAGGCTAAGCTTAGCTTTGGCGCCATTCAGTGTTACGTTTAGCACAAATACAGCTAATTGATTAAAAAAATAAATAAATTGCAAATATGAACCACAAAAAATGTGGGCGAGTTATGGAACTGCAAGATTGGAAGAACATGGCTTGATCAATTTTTTTTTTCAAGTTCCTCACCATAAATGTAAGCATTTTCCTTGCCAAGCTTCAGTTCAGTTGAAAATTCAGCACTTTTTTTTGCTACTTTTATTTATCAAATCAGCAGTTTTACATTAAAACGTCTTAAAATAAGTTCAGCAGCTTTGAAGAAAGTTTAACATAGCCTTCGTGTGTGTGGGGGTGTGTGTGCGTGTGTACGCGTAGCTTGGTTGTGTTCAGCCAGCAATATATTAACTCTGCTTTAGTGTGAAATCACATTAGTGCTAGCTGTTAGCCGCTATCCATTAAGGCTGTTTTGGTGATCCGCGGAATTGTCGGATCTCTTTTCTGGCTGGAGTCAGCAACTCAATACCATGTACTTATGTGTCCACTGCCCCACTTATACGACGTGTACGTGTGTGTCCTTGTCACTTGTGTTATTTGTTCATGTTTCTGATGGCTGCAGCCATTTTAACAAGCTGATTGTGACATTCAAGCTTTTGAGAGAGAGAGAGAGAGAGAGAGAGAGAGAGAGAGAGATTTAAATTTAACTTTAAATCTGGTCTCGTTATCGTTTCATCCCTATTATGAGGTTATTTTACCAACACTTTTTGTTCCGATGGTTAGCTGCTGTAATTAATGGATCGCGTGTGTACTCATGTTTGGGTGTGTGTGTGTTCAGTGTTGTGAGAGGATTCCTCTGTCCAGTCAAGCGGGCGGTGAATGCAGACGAGCAGCACGTCATGATGGTGGAATTCAAAGCAAAAAAAAAAAAAAGTGTCAAAAAGACATTTTCCTCGCTTCCTCTCATGAATATTATATATTTTTTAAAAATCTCAACTAAATCGAGTTATTTCGTGACTCCCGTTGCGAAGAGGTGCACGCTTCACCTCCGTCTCGCCATCGGGAGGTGAAGCAAGCGCTGCTCACTTGTTTGTTACGACGGATTAGCTCATTGATTTGTCATAGTGGTGCACTGATGGGGAAGATGAGCAGGAGGAGGAGAGAAAAGGCCGAGCACTTAACAGAAACTTAACAAGAGGAGGAGGCAAATGGAAGGAAAATAAAAGTGTGGGCGGGGAGGGGTTTTTGTAGCATGAGAACGCTTGCTAAATATAGATCCGATGGATGGAAAAGGGCACGGACAGGTGAGAGAATCTCCCGCGTGGAGATGTACTCCGAATGAGACGTCACCGCGCGTCATCTTCCGGAGCATCAGGGAGCAATTGTGAAATTACCTCACCTACTTTTCAGCGTTTACCAGCCCTCCCTAAAGCTGACGTTCTAATTAAAACGTCAGGGGCAAAAGGGTAATTATGCTAATAACGTAATAATATCGCCAAGGTTATTAGAGTGTGCCCAAATTGCTTCCTCCGAGGGATCGGCTTTCAGCGGCAGTCACAATTCCTTCGTAGTTGGGGTGAGATGAACGACAAAAGTCAGGAAAGCTGCAACAATGTGTCTTACTTTCAAATATCTTTTAAAACGCCATTGATCAATCTCCTTGCTATTATCCATTCTAAGATTTGGTTTCTACCAAGGGTGGAAAATGTGAAGAGTGAGGACCTCTGCCAAGGCCAAACAGTCCAGCACCAAACCTAGACCAGATCCAGATTTTAAAAGTGTTTTCATTGAGACATCGTCACATTGAAACACTTTTCCAGCGCTAACAAAATAGCAGCGCTAGCAATAATCAGCTAGCGTTAGCACTGGAAGATGCGCCCCCCCACGCACTTTCATGGCAATCCGGGCCCCCGAGGCATCAGCGGCGCACCTCCAGCTGTGGCTGCCGTTCACCGATGCCTTTTGGAGTGCACCCCCCCCCCTCCCCCCTCGCTCAAATAGGCCGTAATTACGGCCTTAAAGAGGTTTAGTGGTCCAGCAAACTACATAATCACCTCTTGAATTAGCCCCGGCTCATCAGGCGCAGTCCAACGAGCGGCCCGCCGGCGCGCCATAAAGGGGCGGCAGGTGTGGCGAAACATTCGGCCCACCTCCGATGATGCCTCCCCACAGGCTGGCCACGGCTAACGAAGCACGCCCTCGTTTTTAGCGCCAACCAATTTATTATTTTTTTTTTGTCAAGACTTAATTGTCAGCGTTCATGTCCCGGAATCCTCTGTCTTTACAGAAGCAGAGGAGGTGGCCACAGTACTCAACTACTACTCAAGTCGTTGAGTGATGAGAGTGTAGATTTCATCAAAAAAAAAAATGGGCTTGTCACTCCCCTTAACCATAAAACGTAAATTGGCATTTGTGTACTTAAAACATCGATGTAACTTTGCCACTAAAGCCTGCTAGCTGAATGCTAACAGATAAATGGAAACACCATATTAACACGATTATTCTGATAATCAACCCGTTTGTTGATTAGTTGATGATTGATAAATTGGCTTACATTTTTTTTTTAAATTTTTTTCTTTCCTTTATTTAAAAATAGGATAGTATTTCAAATTGAATCCGCACAAAACACACACAAGAGATGATAATTCCGTTTTTCCAGTTTGGTCTGTCAGAAAATTGTCAAAAATGTTTGCAAATGTCTTATTTAGAAACAAAAATGACAAACAAAGAGGCTGCTTTCTTGGAGGACTTCACGAAATTCTGACAATTTAGACAATTTCCAATCAAACAAGGTCTCTAAACTATTAATCCATTCTCCAAAGTATTTTTTTGTTGCTGTTTGATAATCGATTGTTTATCGATTAATCGTCACACCTCTAATCTCAATCAATTAAGATCTCAACCTTTTACCATTTTCATCATTTGTCTTTTATTCCCCGTATGCGGAGGTTGCAGAAGTTGAAAACAGAAAGAAGCCTAAAAGATAAATGACATCCAAATTTGCTCAAGTGCTTCTACTTTGTTACTTTCTACCACAGCAAAGCCCAATTTTGCACGGCACCGAGTGTGAATTAGACAAACGCCGCCGATGATGATCAATTACCCAAGATGAGCTACGCTTTCCACACGCCGCTAACTCCATTCGCTCCCCAAAAGGCCGCAGCATTGAGGGAATTCCCTAAACCAACAAAAGATGTTTTTTGTTTTGTTTTTTTGCGAGGAAAAGCGCTCATTAATGCATGAAAACATCTGTTCTCCCCCCCCCCCCCCCCCGCTATCTCCAGGAGATATGGAGAGGCACTCGATGACAAAGTGCCAATTGTTGAATTATTCATGTTACAAGCTCTGAGACGTTTAAGCATGTTTTTTGTTTTTTTTTATGTGTGTGTGTGTGTGTGTGTTATTATTTTTTGAGTGTCTTTTGTTATTCTGCATTGGAGCAGACCCCAATCAGAGGAAATTAGGTTTTGGGAGGGTCTTTTTTTTTTTTTTTTCCTTGCTTTGTCCACTCTCTTTTCTTTCTCTCTAATCCTGTCTTTTTCTCTCTGGCTGTGTTTGTCGGGTCCCCCCCCCCCCCCCCGCTTCTCTAATGAAGTCAGTTGGAATGTCACCGGATGTCAGCAGACACGTGCAACCATTCTTGTATACGGTACCTGAAAGCAGAAAGCACTACTTGAGTAAAAGTTAAAGCAATTTATAAGAAAATAACTGGTCTGAGGTCAGACACCTTCAACTTTATTACGTGAGTAAAACTCTTATCAGATATTTGTTCTGTAAAGTCCATACGCAGCCGTCATAACTGAGCTGAAGTTGAATTTTCACTTATCTGTATTTTACGTTGGTATTTATATTTCTGTCAACTTATAAAAAAAATAAATAAATGCTTTTACTTCAATAAATTTCCCTCAACTCGTTCGCTGCCAGCCAGGTAAAGTAAATTTACGTTTTGACGTCTTTATCCGTCAATGGGAGTGAATGAGTCATATTTATTACTACTAAATAGAACCTGAAAAAAAAGAATTCATAAGCACATTTTCTTAATAGTAATTGTACTTGGTATTAAAAATAAGTATAGAAAGTAAAAGTATTCAAAAAGAAACGGCGAGTGCTCAGAAATTTGATAGTTTTTATTTTTTTGAATTTAGTTTTTGTACTGTACTTCACTGGTGTACGATAGCTAATGATTTGCACGTACAACTTTTCCCATTGTGTAAAAATAATTTTTCAGGTATTGCAACTTTGTAGAGGTAGGATATAAAAACGTGCTCACAAATAGTTCGTAGAATTTCCAGTTAGTGCTGCACGCACGATATTGGAAAAAGGTATGCGATGTGGTTGTTGACTATAGCGATATCATTATTATGGCGGGATTTAAGATAAAAAAAAAAAAAAATCTTTTTCATGCAGCAAAATAAGCAAGTGCGATATTTCCTTAGCTGATTAATAATTGTGTAATGAAGCACATTTAAGTTTATTGCATATCTTTGCGATACGCATGGGCCAATATCGCGATATTGATATCCAAGCGCTATTTCCGATATATCATCAAACTTCAAATGAAGGTTATTTACTGTAACGTTGCCTTAAAATAAACGTTTGTAAGTCGCTACTAGCGCTAGCGTATCGACGACTGGTGAAATACTGTAATTGTTCTAGACTTGTTACCAAGGCAAATAACTAGCTAATGACTAATAAGTAATGAAGCCACTTAGGGGACATTTATCCAATTAAAGGGAAAGTTGATTAGCTTAAGCACATTTCCTTCTTTACCATCCAAGACGGTGTGCGGCGAGACGACGACTGAACAGGAAGTACATTTGGGGAGTGCGCACAGCTTATGTTGGAAAGTCTGCACTTGCTCAGAGTTTTGGCATAACAATGTGCTCACCTCCCCAAATATTTAAAGCAACCTCATACTGGCCTGGCAGCCCTCGCAGTAAACAGTGCGTTCCTGAATGTGTGTGTGTATCTAACCCTCGGGCCAAAAAAAGGCCCCCCGGATTAGCCGTCTGGGAGCGGGCCCGCTGCTCGGCTTGTCGCTCACCTGCCAAGTCAACAAGCAGGAATCAACGTCCCGCTTGTGGATTGTTTACAAAAGTCTTTCCGCGGCGGCCATTAGTGGCATGCTAGTGCTTGTCAGCGTAATGCTGGTTTGACCCTCCGGGGGCACCCAAGTGGAAAAGGTTTCACAGCCCAGGTAAAAAGTGAGAGTCACATTCGTCGCGTGCTAAGGAAGTTAGCTTTAACTGTATTGGCTAAATGAATTTTAGGCTTTAGCGTGTTCCGTCAGCGTAAAAAAACAAACAAATCAAGCTTGTTTCCTTAAAATTGCCCCGATTTGAAAATCAAGTCAATATTGCGCCGACTGTGTACTGACTTGTTGCAGTAGAAAGTTGACCAAGTGTCTGCTCCTGTTTGAACACTTCATAAGTCATTAAAATGTGTCATTTGAGGCAAAGAAAAATCCAAATCTTTTGTTTTCTTTGTTCTATTTTTTTTTTGCACAGATTTGTGCAGCGTTTTGGATCATTACTCGCAAGGGCACGACTAATTGACTCATTTACTGCCATTGACGCCTAAAGACGTCAAAGATACTTTTAAAAAAAAAAAATTATTTAATTTTTTTTTTAACCCAGCTGGTAGTGAATGGGTTAATCGTCTGACTTTAGCACTTTTGAAATCTAAAATCTACTTTTTCTTTGTTGTAAACTGTCAAACGTTCTGCCTGTAATTCCTATTTTTGTTTTCAGCATTAAGGGACCAGCGAATAAGTTATTAAATTCAGCACATTTTTCTTAAATGAATCATTTATCCGAATTTTATTTGACCAAATATCAGAATTTGCTTCGGCCTCCAAAAATTCAATATGTCATGCCCTAATACTTCTTGTGTGACTATTTTGGGGGGGGGGGGGGGGGGGGGGCAGGACAGCAGTGTCACATGACTGTGACGGCGTTTCAATCCCCTCCCCAACCTTTCGCTCTGCTTTTTAAAAGCTAATGCGCTGTGTCAAGGCTGGGGGCGCTTTAAATAGGAAAGATACACGTCGCTATCGCCGCAACGCTAACAAGCGAAGAGGCAAGACGAGGATGGAGTTGAACACACGAGGAGATGTCGTCCGGCGAATAAAAAGGCGTGCATGTACGCCATTTGTGTGTGAAGTTGACTGGATTTGGCCACGTCAGCGCTTATGTTTCTTGTCAAAGTGTATTTTTGGGTGTTCCTCGGGGGGGTGGGGTTGTTTGTGCTGACACAGTGAGTTGAAGACGTTGGTGAAATAATCCTCCTCCTCACTGAAAACTGGGGCATCACCGCAGCAAAAAAAAAAAAATCACATTATGACAGCATTAAGAAATTTTGATTGTAATTTTTTTTATTTTCCCATTAGTATGTTAACGTCGTGCAATCGTACCTTTTTTTCATACTGGGCCAGGGAAAAAACAAAAATGAAGTCCTCTTCAGGATCAATATTTACCTGATAACATGACTATAACATCCAATATTTAAAAAAAAAAATAGTCAATCATGCTGACTGTATCGCCGAATGCGACAGATATGTTTTGCTCTTCTCAACCAATCGGAGGCTGGAAAAGTGCTGGCGTTATTGTTGGCCAGCTAACTGAAAAAAAAAAAAAAAAAGTTCAAATCTCATGGCTAATGCGTTTCTAAGTCAAATTGGGCCGCACGACTGATTCTGGAAACCCTGGGCAGATTAGATTAGCATAGCAACATATAGAGGCTGAAATCTGATTGGACCAAAATATCTCAGCGACTCGTCTCGCTTTCTCGACGCTTTTCCTGGAGATTCTTCATGACAAAACCCCAAACGTCTACATGAGCGGTGACTCAGCGGCGGCCTTGGCGGAGGTCTGCGCCATTCCCCGTTTGTAGTTTGAGTTGGCAAAGGCCCACTTACTTGTATTAACAGGCAGTCAGACTGATAAGATGAGGGAAAACATAACCCCCGCTAGCGTCCCTCCCCTCTGTCCTGGCAGCCACATGCTTGCAGCGAGCAAGCTGCGAGTTCTCATGAAAGAGTTTGTATATTTGGAGAAGACGTATCATTAAGATAGAGCGGAGGGAGCGAGGAGGAGGGGAGGGATGCGCCGAAACTTTCCATCTGCTGCTTTCAAGAACGCGTTTCCGCTCTCTCGGCACGCTGAATCCAAGCCAAAGGCCATTAGGAGACGGCGTATCACACACCGTATTAAAACTTCACAGTTGTGACAGATTGGAGTTCATTTGGCCCGCTACAAAAAATGTGCGTGGAAGAGAAAAAGAAAAAAAAAAACAACACATGGCGTGTTTCAGTGTACTCTTTGTGTTGCGTTGTTTGAAAAAAAAAATGGTGCTTTTTATTTTACTTTGTACTTGGAACTCATTCATTCTGTTTGCTCACTGAAGATGTGATGATGATGATACAAATTGAGTTTTTTTGTCACAAAGTCACAGCTTTTCCCAAAACCTTTTTCCTGTCTCCCCTGGGAAATTTGTCTTTGGAATGAAGGAATCGGCTACAAGCACTATCCACAATCTTGATATACACTTTGTAAAAGTGAGCATACTCTACACCAGGTGTGGGCAAACTACGGCCCGGGGGCCACATGGGGCCCGTTAAACGTTTTAATCCGGCCCGCCGAACTTGAAAAAAGTTAAATGAATTAACCTTGTTAATGTTTTATTTTCTAAATACTGTGTACTATATTGTTGTAATGCTTTTGTTCACTTTCATTTAAAATGAAATGTATTTATTTTTTTCTCCGATGAGGTGAGGTTACCAAAACACTCCATCCATCTTCTCCTGGTCCGGCCCCTCTGTCAAATTTTAGAACCCATTTTGGCCCACCAAACAAAAAGTTTGACCCCCGCACTGCTCTATAAGGACATTCAACCAGTGTAACATTACAAAATTGTACAATAATTACACAACACACTGTTCTCCCAATGATGAAAGCATTACTTGTATCAAATCTAATTTTGAGTCAAAACAAGCACACGCTACTCCAAATGCTTTTCCGCTACAGCCTGTTGGCCTCTCTTCTTTTACGACGTAATATAAAGTGACACTTGGTTATGCTTTTACTGTCGAAGAACTACTTTGTTTTCATGATTTTTAAGAGTCCGTGCAAGGGGTGTCTCGATGTAAATCCTGGTCGACAACGTAAAGAATTTTGGAAAGTCTGGCTTAGAAGAAGTGTGCTCGTATGCAAACAGGCCGCGTTTGTTCTGCGCCGCAGCCTGTGGCGTGGCCCCTCCCCCTTTCCCAACTCCCCCCCCCCCGTCTCCAATATATCACGAGTGAGACCCTCCTGCGTCGGCCGCATAAAGCCTTTGTCTTGCCGACTGGACGACGTATCATACGCCTCACATGACGAGCTCTGACATGCTAGCGGCGCATCGCGACGCAAAAGCCTAAACAATGGCGTTTTATGACTTCCAATGCACGCAGACAGCAGAGCGGCGCCTCATATCAGCTGTCCTTGCGTCACTTTGTGGTTGAATCGGTCTGATTTTGATGTATTGTGATTTTCCAGTGTAGAACGTTTTGTACGCGGTATCCCAAGTTACCACACAAAACATTGCGCAAATTGGCAAGGAGTGGAAATACCCTGTGTTTTAACCACACTTTGTCAATAAAAACAGTGAAGCTTAGCCTCGGGCTAGTGGACATCGTGGCTCGTGACATGCTTTTGGCAGGATGTCACATTTGGTAAATCAATTATATAATAGTTCTGAGTGTACACTAACTCACAAAAAGACATACTATAGATGTAGCGCCTTGCATTAGCATTTTGTTCCCGGAGCAAACCTAAATGGAGCTAAAACTGTGAGCTTAAAACTAACACCCATATTTGGAGCAACATTACACGGCTAATATTTATGTCCTACTGTGTAAATCCACCTAAACATAGAAAGGAAAAGTGATTTTTCTCAAAGGTTTTGATTGCGAGTGGCAAACAGTTGGCAGCTAGCGAGTCTGCGCCTAGCTAACAGTTGGCGGGAGATGCTAGCATCTCGTCTTCTTCTTGAATCGATGCAGAAGAACAACAACAAATTGCTCATTATTCACCGTCTACATTTATGACGCCAGGGGAATAGGAACAAAAACAGAAATCATTCAAAATAAAAGCAGCAAATATGCTAACATGCTAACATTGGCCATATCTGTGACAATTTTGACTTCTTTTTTTTTTGTGAGCAATTTTTTGGGGACAATCACATTGCACGTATATATAAACCAGCATTCATGCCTCTGGCCACTTTATTTTTCATCTTAAATGAATCTACTGAGGATTCAAACTCAGAACCACTCAACTGTGAGGCCGACGCCTTAACGACTTGATCACCGTGCTACCTGAGCATTTTACTTTTTAGTATTTATTACCTGCTGCCTAATCTGCTCAGGTTCCAATTTCTCTTCTTGATTTAAAAAGGATATTGCGACGAAATGCTGATGGTTTTCTTTCAATGAGTGTAAAATTGTGCGATTATTGATGTTGATGGCAAACTATCGTGAGTTGCCCTCACTCTGAATTGCAACATGCTTGTTTGGATATACACACAAACACAGGGTGGACAGCAGTTTGGCCGGAGGCGACAATGCAATTAGAACTTACTGCATGGAATTAGCTTCCATGTTTCTCCCCCCCCCCCATCCTAACTCCTCCTCCTCCTCCCGCCTCCCCCCACAGCCCATCACATGGACATGGGGAATGCTGGGAGGGGGAAAAAAAAAAAAAAAACGAGCGAGGCGAGGCTCCCCTCTGCTGTCTATCGCCCTTCAAACAAAACACAGTCCTGTTCATTATGTGGCATGAAAGACTAAAAAAGAAAAAAAAATAGAAATAAACATGCTGGCGCCACACCAATTTTACACGCCTGATTGTTGTGTTCTCTGCGTGTGAGCTCACAGTGTGTCAATGCACACACTGTCGCTCAGTGACTTCACGTACTTAAAAAGTTAAAACTGTCATAAATGTAGCCAAGTTCCTTCACTTTTTGACTTGGCAGAAGGTCTCCGTCCATTCCTGCTAAAAGTCAAACGCGAGTGCGCGAACATCGGACGTGCATGTTCTATTAATTTGATTTGTTTAATAATTAATTTGAACCTTAGGGTAGGATGATTATACGACATACATCTTCAATGATTTTCAACTAAAAACAAGATGGAATTTATGATGGATTTTCTCCAATCAAGAATGATACATAAAGTACGAGCTGAAATATATGCATACGTTGGCGTAGATCTTTTAATGAGCGTAAGTGGGGAGGTTCTAGAGCAGGGGTGGGCAAACCTTTTGATTGGCGGGCCACAATGGGTTCTAAAATTTAACAGAGGGGCCGGACCAGGAGCAGAGGGATGGAGTGTTTTGGTAACCTCACCTCATCGAAAAAAAAAAATAGATTTAATTTTAAATGAAAGTGAACAAAAGCATTACAACAATATAAATGTCTTTGAAAATTGTAGTATTTAGAAAATAAAACATGAACAAGGTTTATTCCTTTTTTTTTTTTTCAAGTTCGGCGGGCCGGATTAAAACATTGAACGGGCCGCATGTGGCCCCCGGGCCGTAGTTTTCCCACGCCTGTTCTTGAGAATCTTTGAACTTGCTAAGCTAAGCCGCACTTGGAGCGAGCAATTTTCAGAACAATTGTTGAAGCTGAGGAATTTGATATTTTCACAAGGTAACATCACATTCGTGATGTAACACCGAGGCAACGTTCGCGTGCGCCTATCAGACGCAATAAGCACCTCCCCTGACAGGAAGTGAACTCAAGTGCGCTCATTTTCTTTTTCCTGTAGCATCCGTACCCGTCAGAGGAACAGAAGAAGCAGCTGGCACAAGACACGGGCCTCACCATCCTACAAGTCAACAACTGGTAAGAGAAGCTCGGCATCATGCGTATACGATCTCATCCTTCCCTCGGGCCATGCCGGCTGACGGTGATCGGAATTAATGCCGACACGCCAACATCGCCAGCCCCCCCCCACACCTCCTCCCCATCCGCCGCCTCCGCCCGCTCCAAACACCGTAACACTCCGCTTACGAAATCACGCTGGTGCGGATCAATCTCAACAGATATGGCCTCAAGTCATTTTCCAAAAAGCAGCGTTAATTAAGAGTCAAACGAGCATCGGAAAACATTCAAAACAAAATAATCAGGCAGGCAGAAAGTGAGCAGCGGTGATTTACGCACGGCTTGATTTTTCTACGTGGGCTCATTTTCTCATTTGTAATGGTGTATGTTAAAATGTTTTAAAAAGTTTTTTTTTATTTTTTGGAGGCGGGGGGCTGATGAATATTTGATTGTTCCCCACTTGTCTGTGTGACATGTTCATTAGCTTAATTGCACTTGTTTGAAATGCAGATTTTTTTTTTTTGGTGATTTAGATTTGGCCTGTTTCTTTTTTTTTTTTTCGCCAATTACATTTGGGTTAAAAACAAAAAACAAATAATTGTGATTTAGTGCCTACAGTCAAACCGTTATATGGCAAATGACTATGACTTTTGGCTCTAAAATTCCTTGATATTTTTTTACCCCCCCGACTATGCCACCTGGTAGACGAAAAAATTGAATTATATCCCAAACTTGTAATTTCGCACCACTGAGAAAGTCCTTTTTGAAGAGTGGTGTTTTTCCCTACAGAATTTCATCATATTATTTATTAAGCGTCTTCATTTGCTGGTTAACGAATAAAACCTCAATATATACCTTCTACTGGGCTGGATTCAAAATTCAGATTTAATGAAAAAAAAAAAAAGATTCCAATCTGAGGACGTCATATTTCTCAGTATGCTGTCGTATATGAATTTTCGGAGCAAAGAAAAAAAAAATCGAAGTTATTGACCATGTATAATTATTTGCGGGTTAGCTTAGCTAAAATCAGCCTCATTCTTTTTTTTTTTTTTTATTGAATGCTGAGTTGGGTTTCAAACTTGGCTTTTATCCTGAGCTAGCCTCGGGGAAACGGTCCAAAAGATGCTCTTCTATCATCGAGACAACATTTGCAGCATCTCTGCTTAAGAATTCTTCATATTCTTCAATTAAGATTCTTCATGTGCTGGTTTTCTTCGCTTGAAGCAACCTTTTTTTTTTTTTAATTGGATTCAAAGTTTGACC